>NC_091123.1:4555000-4712500 GCF_040183065.1 Periplaneta americana | reverse complement strand
CATTCGTTGGATCGGTGTCGGGTAGAGTTCCCGGGTAGCTCAGTGGGAGAGCGTTGGTACGTTTAACCGAAGGTCCCGGGTTCGATACCCGGACCCGGAACAAATTTTTCCCTCGAAATTATTCAAATTAACTTTACAGGGAGTCATTCCTGAAAGCTTAATTTGCAACTTTCGTCTAGTTTATATGAGAGGCAAATAAAACGTCACTTCTCAGCTTGTGATAGAACCCCGGTACTCTGAATTGTAGCAAAAGACGCTGCCACAATTGCCACGAGGTTGTGATGGGACTTTGCCTACCCCTCTGTAACTTTATAAGATTCTTCGATATCTCGACGGTCTTACAAGACTCTTAAGTAATTCTGAGAGGCACAGCGAAGTGAGTGATTTCACAGATTCCTCCCCTAAAATATCATCCCCTAACAATTGTGTCTTGATTTAAAAAAGGGTCCGAGAATCGCCAATGGTTCCCGCTAATGATCTCCCCATAAAGGGACTTCTCGACGTGACCTGAAAGTTGTTTTCTTCTGATCTGGCCAGTTGGGAATCCAGGAGGCCTTACAAGCGAACTCGTTTTCAGGACGGTCCGTCCCATAACAAAATTATCTTAACAGTTCACGATCTAAAATAAATAATTATAAACCTCCAGCCATTATATCTTCAAAGGAATCCAATCCAACCCAACCCAACCCTACGTCTGTTTACCAAGAGAAGCTAAAAAAAGTTTATCTTAGAAACAGTAATTTTCTTTTTCTTTACAACATACCGTTAAAAAAAGAATTAGGAATTCATGACGTATTGCCACAGGGTGTTGTTTCTTGATATGTTTGACTTTTGGGACCTACGAGAGCCGTTCAGAAAGTAAAGGCTGGTTCACAATAAACCGGGAACGAGAACCAGAGTGAAAACGAGAAGCAGAGAACGTGAATATGAAAATTTTTGATTCACAATAAACCGAGAACGTAAACCACTATGCATATCGATATACATGTCAATATCGATATGTAAAGTCGATATTACGCATTCTGATGTTATTCGTGTATAATTGACCAATGGAGTTCTCTCATGAGTACAAGGCAGCCAACATAAACACAGGTTAACCAACTTCAAAATTTCAACGGTACTATAAATATGCCCATGCATCTTTATTATCACAACCTATTTTAAGTCTACCATAACGTAAAATAATTAGAGAAGAAACATTTGTAATAGAACAAAAATGAACACAACAGTAGTTATTGAATTGAAACGTGAATATGTAGTGTGTAATACAACCAATACAGTAATAAAATATGATTCACTTACGATCGGTGTTCAAAGATGCAGCTATTGAGAGCCACGTATTCTCCTTCATTTTCTGATCTTCATACGAGGCACGGCGGATTTTCCTGAACACTTAATATTAGATTCTCATCAAATAAAACTTGCTCCATGATGCACAGCACAGAACAAAATAATGCATAGGTTATGTCACAGGGTGCTACAAAATATACGACGAGAAAATAGCTTTCTGATGGCAATAGAATGAATCTAGTGGGCTGTGATCGGAAACGTGAACGTCAAAGTTGAAACTTGGCCAACTCTCCGTTCCCGATCCCGGGCTCCGGCAGCTTTTCGTTAATTGTGAATGCTCATATTTAAATGTACACATTTTAACAATTTTACCGTTTTCGTTTTCGTTCCGATTCTCGTTTCCGGTTTATTGTGAACCAGCCTTCAGGGCCGATCGAATATTACCAACGATAAAGACCGCCTAGTTGATTCGATTATGTACAGTTTATGACAATAATAAGACGTTATGTGCCAGTTTATGAGAAAACCTGATTATTTGTTGTGAGATATTTTTTAATGAAAAAATGAGTAATACAGGGTGTAAGAAAACAATTCTGAAGATTGAAAGGGGCGATAGGGTACACTTAAGTGAACAGAAAATCTATATTACGTTTTGTGATAAAATGCACGGTTAGTTAGAAAATTAAGTTGAAAGAAGTTTCTGCAATCTGACAACATTGCTCTTTCTTCTCGCATTACAGATGTAAGAGGTCAACGAACTCAGGTCTGCCTGCCTTGGTGAACTACCTCCCACCTCCCTCTTTGGCTACAATGTTGGAAGCTGCTCGCATCGGTGAGTGGTTTTTAAATTAAATTTACACGAAAAACATCGACGCTATTGAAATACGTCAAGGGGATAAATGATTCTTTATTAGATTTTCTATCGATATGGACAAAAATTACGATTCTACTCCCAACAGTTACCGAATAAAAGAGTGTTAAACATTGAAAAAAAAAAACTTTTTTTTTCTTAGAAAACCGTAAACTTTCTACCAATATGGTATTACACTATTTTGTTACATACAACAGCTTTTGAGAAGATTAACTCCATATGTAGATGAAATTATTGCGGATCATCAGTGTGGTTTTAGGCGTAATAGATCAAATATTGATCAGATTTTTTGTATTCGACAGATATTGGAGAAAAAATGGGAGTATAAGGGTACAGTACATCAGTTATTCATAGGTTTAAAAAAGGCGTATGACTCGGTTAAGAGAGAAGTTTTGTATACTATTCTTATTGAATTTGGTATTCCCAAGAAACTAGTTCGATTAATTAAAATGTGTCTCAGTGAAACGTACAGCAGAGTTCGTATAGGTCAGTTTCTGTCAGATGCTTTTCCAATTCACTGTGGGCTAAAGCAAGGAGTTGCACTACCACCTTTACTTTTTAACTTTGCTCTAGAGTATGCCATTAGGAAAGTCCAGGATAACAGGCAGGGTTTGGAATTGAACGGGTTACATCAGCTGCTTGTCTATGCGGATGACGTGAATAAGTTAGGAGAAAATCCACAAACGATTAGGGAAAACACGGGAATTTTATTTGAAGCAAGTAAAGGGATAGGGTTGGAAGTAAATCCCGAAAAGACTAAGTATATGATTATGTCTTGTGACCAGAATATTGTACGAAATGGGACTATAAAAGTTGGAGATTTGTCCTTCGAAGAGGTGGAAAATTTCAAATATCTTGGAGCAACAGTAACAAATATAAATGATAATCAGGAGGAAATTAAACAGAGAATAAATATGGGAAATGCGTGTTATTATTCGGTTGAGAAGCTTTTGTCATCCAGTCTGCTGTCAAAAAATCTGAAAGTTAGAATTTATAAAACAGTTATATTACCGGTTGTTCTGTATGGCTGTGAAACTTGGACTCTCAGTTTGAGAGAGGAACAGAGATTAAGGGTGTTTGAGAATAAGGTGCTTAGGAAAATATTTGGGTCTAAGAGGAATGAAGTTACAGGAGAATGGAGAAAGTTACACAACGCAGAGCTGCACGCATTGTATTCTTCACCTGACATAATTAGGAACATTAAATCCAGACATTTGAGATGGGCAGGGAATGTAGCACGTATGGGCGAATCCAGAAATGCATATAGAGTGTTAGTTGGGAGGCCAGAGGGGAAAAGACCTTTGGGGAGGTCGAGACGTAGCTAGGAAGATAATATTAAAATGGATTTGAGGGAGGTAGGATATGATGCTAGAGACTGGATTAATCTTGCTCAGGATAGGGAACAATGGCTGGCTTATGTGAGGGCGGCAATGAACCTCCGGGTTCCTTAAAAGCCAATAAGTACAACATGAGCTATTCGTTCTGAATATCTGTAGGGTTCTTGCACTACCACCCTGTATAATGGAAAATTCAGCCAGCTGTAAAAATTCGACCTAGACTTCACTTCCTTAATGCAAAAGACAAAAGCGCCACAGAAATGGTAATAGTTTACACTACTATAGAATCTGTGCAGTATGGATTCAAAAGATGTATAGAAATGTTCATAAAATTCAGCGCAAGAGTAAAAAAGGTCTGGATCATTTATCATAGATTTACGACTCGTAATAGAACCCTATCTCTGTAATACCGCTCATGTAAGATTAGTTTCTGAAGGGGTAGTATGGTGGTCGTTTCAATGCTGCCATCTGTTACTAGATACCACCAAAGTATGTAAAATCACAATGCTATGTACTGAAACAATATAATTATGTTCTCACTCACTCACTCACTCACTCACTCACTCACTCACTCACTCACTCACTCACTCACTCACTCACGTATTATTTATTTAATTGATCCATGTACTATTAAAATGTTATTCTTGTCTGGCAATTGGAAATTCATTGGTTTCACTAAACAGTTCACAATTCATGGGGCCTAACGTAATAGTAATATACGTTACAAGAGCGGTATGTTGACGTTTTCATGGTCGAGGAAAAGATTGAAAAAGCGAAACGTAGTTGAGCTTCTTTGATTTCCGAGAACATGAAAACAAACATACCGCTCGTGTATCGTACATTATTTTGTGCGAAGATCGTTTATTACATACCTGAAAGAGGAATTTCTAATTAGTTGCGATGAAATCTCCATGTTGGTTTCTGTTTAATGACGGCAACTTCGGAAAACCAAAATATCTTTCTTCAACATTGTTGCTACAAAATGTTTTCTGTGTTTACTATACTCCAGCAGGCCGTGATATACGTCTGTCTTTTTTTCCCTCAGTCTATAAATGCGAACTTAAAACAAACGGTAAGGTTATGTAATGATTTATTTTTCATTTTAATATTTTAACAATATTATTTATATAACATATTGCAGTAATAACATCGGCATTTGGAATCTTGTTGATTTTTTCACGGCTTCCTTAATGTTACTTGTATCAGGAATGCAATAAGTTTCGTGGAGTAGTACAGTAGACTTTACTTAATTTTGCAAATATTTAAAAACAACAATTAACATTGCAATTTAGGTGAAATTGCAGTGGTAAGTTTCCAATTTATAATACTATGTTAAACGTCTCTAAAAATATATATTAAAAGCCTAAAGCAGTAAAATGAATGTCGCGCTTAAGCGGTAAGAAGAGGGAAATTGTTATGTGTGTTACGTTGGGAATACTGAATGTGGTATTTCACACTTACCGCGTATTGGTTCTGTGCGGAAACCAAGCAAATACGCACGATCTCGCACAAAATTATATTTTATGCAATCCTAGCATTAAACGACGTGCACAGTTGGCCTAAGGTTACCTAGCAACTAGTATTCTATGACGTTATCACCGCCTTCACAACACAATTTTATATTACGTGCCTGTAAGAAAAAGCTTGAAAACAACAACAAAATAACATTGTCTTAGAAACGGTTACTTAGCAACCATGCAATATATTACGTCTTATCTAGTATTCATGTCTCTGCTACGTCGTAACATTACATTTTGTGAGTTTATAGTAGTTCTTTTACGTATTTTAATGCTAGAATAGCATAATACGTTGTATTTAACAGGTGTATAATCTTTATTATGAACACTCATGAACGTAACATTAACTCTGTCATATTTACCAAGATTATAGACTAGTTCCATGAATTACTATTGTTTTGAACACATGAAATGGTTAGTACTAACTCTGTTTATTTATTAATTAATACTGTATTAGTTATTAATATTGTCAATTACTTTCAAATTACAAATAACACTCGCTAGTAATATTAATTTCATGAACATTGGCAGCTTCTTCTAAGGCGAACAATGCTGTCAACTTAACAATTAGAAATTAACTGCCAGTTGTAGTAGCCTATCTGTCAGAACAGAAATTCGAAAGGAAGTTGGAAAAATTAAATTAAAACTAGACAACTAGAAAATCACCCTCTAGCATACGTAGTAATAGGCGGAAAAGTTTAGTTTTCACTCTTACGGTATGAAATAAAAAAGACTCGGTCCATAGGAGACGATTTTAAGAGAAATTTGTCAGTCATTTTTTGCCTAGAAATTTGGAAGTTGTATAATGGACTCATACCAGCGCCTAAGTACGTGTGAGATCATTCTATCATTCGTTCCATAGGCGCCAGGGTGGCTAGTGGCTAGAGCACTGGACTTATAATCCTGAGGAACGTGGTTCGATCTCCGATGTACCTCTGATTTATAGCTAACCTGAGTTGTTGATACAGTGTCGTAAAATAAAAAAAATATAAAAGTAATCTAATCTAATCTAACCTAATCTAATCTAATCCACACCTTGGAGTAACGGTTAGCGCGTCTGTCCACGAAACTAGGTATCCCGGGTTCGAATCCCGGTGGAGAAAGTTACTGGTTGAGTTTTTTCCGAGTTTTTCACTCAACACCATATGAGGAAATACTGGGTAACTTTCGGTGCTGAACCCTGGACTCATTTCACTGGCATTATCATTTTCATTTCATTCAGACGCTAGATAACCTGAGTTGTTGATACAGCGTCGTAAAATATAAAAAATATAAAAGTAATCAAATCTAATCTAATCTAATTCCATCCATCTCTGTTTCCACTTTGAAATTCTGAAACGTTGCATTCTCTTCATATAGCATACGACATACATACGTACGTTTTCTGCCCAAGGACAGGTCTTTCACTGCAAATCCAGCATTCTCCAATCTATCCAATTTTCTGCCTTCCTGTTAGTCTCTCATACGATATAAATAGCCACAAAACCTCGCATCTATACTAATAATAAATCTGTAGCCGAAATTTTTCTGATAATTTTCGTTTTTCCAAAAATAATTGGTCCTAACATATATAATTAACCGCCCTGAAACCGAAAATCGCATTTTTGAAAATTTTGTTTGTATGTCTGTCTGTATGTTTGTTACCTTTTCACGCGATAATGGCTGAACCGATTTATATGAAAATTGGAATATAAATTAAGTTCGTTGTAACTTAGATTTTAGGCTATATGGCATTAAAAATACTTTATTTAAAAGGGGGGGTTATAAGTGGGTCTGAATTAAATAAATCGAAATATCTCGCTTATTATTGATTTTTGTGAAAAATGTTACATAACAAAAATTTCTTTAAAAATGATTTCCGATAAGTTTTATTATTTACAAAAATTTTATAGGACTGATATTTCATGAGATAAATGAGTTTTAAAATTAAAATAACTGCCATCTAAGGCGGTGTAATGAAATAAAAAACAAATGACTTCGTCTATAAGGGGCCTTGGACAGCAACAATCGAAAGCTATGAAATATAGCCTACAGAGAATGTTTCTGTGTTTGTAGGAAGTAATATCGGAAGCTAAATTAACCGATTTGTATAATTAATTATTAATTCACCATTGGAAAGTGTAGTTTTTCTAGATGGACATAATGCTATAATGTTATTGCAGTAACTTGTGAGTGAATTGAGGACAGGTAAGATTAAAATAGCTTCTTATGCACAGAAAACTTGATAGGTTATTCTGTACATTCGTTTCCTGTATTTCCTAAAATAACTTTTATGACCAAATGAGTGTCTCTGGATCAAAATGATCGCATTTTAATTATGCAAATACAATTTAAATTAAGTAACATATTAAACGATTTATCCTTCTATCAAACACGAATGTTCCCTGGATCAAATGTCCTATTTTAATTATGTAATTACTTTATATCTATTTCTAACGGGTGCAGCGGAGCGCACGGGTACGGCTAGTATTAAATATGTTTGTCATACATTAGTTCATTATATTTCGTTTGTTCGTATGTAACTGAAACTTTTGTCATATGTTTTGCGTTTCCTAGCAACCATAATTTCACTTGATAACTTTTTGTGGCTCCAGATAATATTGTTAGCGTAGACACCACCGAACAATAAAATGCTGCAAAACAATTCAGTTTATATACACCCTATGGACGGGGGTGTTTATCAAAACGTTAACTAAAACTCACCCCCTTGTATTTATTTTTTTTTTTGTTATTTAAAATGGAAATTAAACTCGTTTGGTGCTCATTTAGTAGGTTGTGGTGGTGGTGGTGGGGGGGTTGTACTATACAATATGGCCGCTATTCTGCTCTCGAGGGATCGTTTGGTGCCGAGGAATATTTCAACTGTCTCTGTGGTGGAGGGTTGGCTTCGTTTTGGGGTAGAGAGAGCAGAATTGATGTTCCTCTCCGCCACTCTCCCGCAACCCTTACCAGCCACCCCTATCTTCAGATGTGAGGGAGGAGGGTACTAAAACAAAACAGAAGCACGTTTTAATTTTCCGCGGTATTTCATACACTTTTTCCTCTCTCTCCAATATAAAAAAGAACCTTCTCCTTCCGGCGTATTCGTCTTTGGAGGGGATTTCTGCCCCCCCCCCTGGGTGGGATACCACACGCTCTCTTGCGGCCGGATGTGGTAGGGAAATACAACGGCCGAGGTTGGTGTTGCAGATTTAGCAGCGTACTCTTTATCGATCACGTTTCTTGGCTCCATTCATACGGTCTGCAAAGCGTTTGTCATCTGTCTGAGTACCACAATATGACTACAGCCGTAGCTTGGCAACCGAATACGCTAAGTTTATGAATGAGTATAATACTGTATTTATATCGTATGGTAAACTTCTTATTACTGATTGTCACCTGTTTCTAATGCCACTTGACAACCAGCCGATGCTTGCCAACCGAATACACTAAGTTTATGGATGAGTTTTAATTAATCTATATCTATATATAATTTGAATTGGTAATGGAAATTACGGAACAACGGCTGAACGGATTTTAATGAATGACCCGTCATTTTGAAGCTTGGCATCCAAGGATTTTCATAAAAAATAGTAACTTTCAGTGAAGCGTTAGTTTTCCTACATAATTTTCCTATTTTCCAAAATCCATCTTTCGTCAGTTTTGAGAACTAATTGCATTTCAGCAGTGGGCCGTGATTTCAGAATAAAACAAAACACACACTACAATAAACAATAGCTTATTACACGAAGGACATGACATATTTGAGTTCAAATTCAATTGGTTATTAAAAACTTCAAGACTTACTAAAAATTATTTACAGGTCTGATTCTGTGGTGTGCAATTTTCTGGGTACAGCTGTGTATTGGATATTAAAATCTACAAAACTTGAGGTGGTTTGATAACATTATTATCATTAGAAATGGAATATTATTTAGTTAATGCCATGATGTGACTGTTTTTCATTAATTATACATATTAATGCTATATTGATGATATGAAAGTGAAACGTTTTTGGATTATATAAGTAGATGTAGAGAATATCTTAAATTAGATCTTCATTTCTGTAATTTACTGAGTGGCTGCTATATATAACTACAAAACTTAAGTAAGATAATAATATTATTATTAAAAATAAAACATTTTTATAGTTATTAATCAAGTGGGGTTGGGTCTTTTTCATATACTTAATGGCGGTGTGGTGTAGATATTTATATGCGTCATTCTCTTCAGTATTGGGTCGAGAGAGCGCAAAAATTACAGTTCCTAAGGAAAGACCAAAAGGTATTACTTACTGATAAAATAAGAAGCCTACAAATTTTTGTAGTCTCCCGATCATTTCAGCAAGATCTCTTAGCAGGATAAAATGATTTTACCCTCTACATTTCAAGCTCTACATGCAGCAGCTATACCAAGATGATGTTCGAAATCATAGCAAACCTGAATTTTTTTTAACTTTCGCCTACAACCCACAATGACCTGAAATAGCTATTGCTTTACTCCCACTTGAAAAACCCACTGATCGTCCTGACATTGTTACTTGCGTTTTCGCGTTGAAACTCAAAAGCTGAAAGTGGATAAGTTCAAGAAAAAGTATTTGGCATAAAAACACATTCAGAGGGAATATATTTCATTATTATGGAAGCAAATAACTTTCAAAATGTCATATATCCTTTATTGAAATTAAATCTGAAAAATGTTTATTTGAACGTCTAATGAACTTAGTTTGTAGCATATGCTGCATAAGCCACTAGTAATACTTTATTTATATCGTACGGTAAACTTCTTATTACTGATTGTCATCTGTTTCTATTGCTACTTGACAACTAGCTATAGCTTGGCAACGGAACTGGCTGATTTCAACGAGAAATGTACATAATATAAATTTATGTCTGGTATCTCCAAGTATTGTTAGAACATATAATGTCTGTTAAACTCTAAACAGTTGTTAAATATAGTTCTTCCATGTCTTCAACGCTAGTTTGCCTTAACAGATTGTTAACTGTTTGTTGAATTTGAATGTAGGATTTAAACTAATTGACTCATTTGACAAATGCTTAAATATGGCAGATGATATCACAGCTGTTGAAACAGATGTTATGAAAGTAATATTTTGTCTCAGAGGACTTGGTCATTATCGCATGAAAAATAATGCTAAAAATAGCCTATCTTCAAGCAGTCATAAATATAATACTATTTATCAGAGGTCTTTCATTTTTGTTAGCTATGTGTCTATGCATATTAAGCTTTAAAATGAAAAAGAAATGGATACTCTAGAGTAAATCTTTATCCTTAAATAAATTTTTTTAATTAAGCATATTTTTTTTTATAAATTCACTATATGTCTGTGATTAGGTACACTCTATTCACTTATTATAGCACATATTGAGTTGAAAATTTGACCACTTACTGCTAATATATACTAAAACATACCCTACTAAAATTATTCATGTACCTGTAAAATATTATGGGCAAAGGACGTATAGAAATCACCACCGTGAATAAATTTAAAAAAAAATTAAAGATTAGTATAAGCCCTATGCCCATAGTATTACAGTTATTTTAATAATTTTAGTAGGGTATGTTTTAGTATCTGTTAGCAGTAAGTGGCCAAAATTTTAATTCAATCTGTGCTATAGTAAGTGAATAGAGTGTACCTAATCACAGATATGTAGTGAATTTATATAAAAAATATGTTTAAATTTAACAATTAATTTAAGGGTAGGATTTACACTAGATTAACCATTCTTTTTTCATTTTAAAGCTTAATATGTATACATATATCACTAAAAAAATGAAATAGCATGCATAACGTCCAATTCCCCTTAAAGAATGTTTAGCATATGACTGGTAATATAAGATTTTTAAAAGATCATTTGGATTGTTTAATACATCAGTGTTAGTATACTCATCGGAAAGTCAATCTTTAAACGTCATCCGGTTATCAGGTTATCATACTGGTTGCTTATTTGATGCTGAGATATCTATACTAATAATAAATCTGTAGCCGAAATTTTTCTGGTAATTTTCGATTTTCCAAAAATAATTTATCCTAACATATATAATTAACCGCCCTGAAACCGAACATCGCTTTTTGAAATTTTTGTTTGTATGTCTGTCTGTCTGTCTAGATGTTTGTTACCTTTTCACGTGATAATGGCTGAACCGATTTATATGAAAATTGGAATATAAATTAAGTTCGTTGTAACTTAGAATTTAGGCTATATTGCATTCAAAATATTTTATTTAAAAGGGGGGTTATAAGGGGACTTGAATTAAATAAATCGAAATATCTCCCTTATTATTAATTCTCATGAAAAATATTGCGTAACAAAAGTTTCTTTAAAAATAATTTCCGATAAGTTTTATTCCCTGCAAAATTTTGATAGGACTGATATTTAATGAGATAAATGAGTTTCAAAATTACAGTAACAGCGCCTTCTAAGGCAGTGTAATGAAATAAAAAACAAATGACTTCGTCTGTAAGGGGCCTTGGACAACAACAATTGAAAGCTATTAAACATAGCCTACAGAGAATGTTTCTGTGTTTGTATGAAGTAATATCGGAAGCTAAATTAACCGATTTGTATAATTAATTATTAATTCACCATTGGAAAGTGTAGTTTCTCTAGATGGACATAATGCTATAATGTTATTACAGTAACTTCTGAGTGAATCGAGGACAGGTAAGATTAAAATAGCTTCTTATGCACAGAAAACTTGATAGGCTATTCTGTACATTCGTTTCCTGTATTTCCTAAAATAATTTTTATGACCAAATGAGTGTCTCTGGATCAAAATGATCGCATTTTAATTGTTTAAATACAATTTAAATTAAGTAACATATTAAACGATTTATCCTTCTATCAAACACGAATGTTCCCTGGATCAAACGTCCTATTTTAATTATATAATTACTTTATATTTATTTCTAACGGGTGCAGCGGAGCGCACGGGTACGGCTAGTTATAAAATATTATCTTTCTCATAGTTACAGACTGATGTGTTCCATCTCATATCTACAATGGACTGTTTTCGTGATAGACTGGGATACTGTTTGTCTGTGAATGGTTCCCATTTTGAGCTTCTGTTGTGAAGGTTGGTTAGTGATATTGTTTTGTTTAATTTTATGGGCTACTCAACATGTGAACGTATTCATACGTAAAACTTAATGGAGATTCGGCATATGTAAATTTTAATACAGGGTGCCATTAAAAAAGTAAGTTTACTATCACACCCTGTATGCCTGAATAACTTTTTTCGAGTACTAGTATCATATTGCATGGTTTATCTGTAACAGCATTTGTATAAAACAATTTTTGTAAAATTAAAATTTAAGAAGTTATGAATAATATTTCATACTTTTTGAACACTATTACTAGCCGTACCCGTGCGCTCCGCTGCACCCGTTAGAAATAAATATAAAGTAATTACTTAATTAAAATAGGACGTTTGATCCAGGGAACATTCGTGTTTGATATAAGGATAAATCGTTTAATATGTTACATAATTTAAATTGCATCCAAATAATTAAAATGCGATCATTTTGTTCCAGAGACACTCATTTGGTTATAAAAATTATTTTAGGAAATTCAGGAAATGAATACCTATAAAGTTTTCTGTGCATAAGAATCTATTTTAATCTTACCTGTCCTCGATTCACTTAGAAGTTGCTGTAATAACATTATAGCATTATGTCCATCTAGAGAAACTACACTTTCCAATGGTGAATTAATAATTAATTATACAAATCGGTTAATTTAGCTTCCGATATTACTTCATACAAACACAGAAACATTATCGGCGGGCTATGTTTCATAGCTTTCGATTGTTGTTGTCCAAGGCCCCTTATAGACGAAGTCATTTGTTTTTTATTTCATTACACCACCTTAGATGGCGTTGTTATTGTAATTTTGAAACTCATTTATCTCATTAAATATCAGTCCTATCAAAATTTTGCATGGAATAAAACTTATCGGAAATTATTTTTAAAGAAACTTGTATTATGTAATATTTTTCATGATAATTAATAATAAGGGAGATATTTCGATTTATTTAATTCAAGCGACCTTATACCCCCCCTCCCCTTTTAAATAAAATATTTTGAATGCCATATAGCCTAAATTTTAAGTTACAACGAACTTAATTTATACTCCAATTTTCATATAAATCGGTTCAGCCATTATCGCGTGAAAAGGTAACAAACATCCAGACAGACAGACAGACATACAAACAAAAATGTCAAAAAAGCGATTTTCGGTTTCAGGATGGTTAATTATATATGTTAGGACCAATTATTTTTGGAAAATCGAAAATTACCAGAAAAATTTTGGCTACAGATTTATTAATAACTTAGTATAGATAAAAGTTCATGAAGAAAATCGTCTGATTTAATTAGGGAAGAGCCATTATATATTTGATTTGAAATAAAGACAATCAATATTTTATTAACATTATTATATTTTATATATGTATTACATACAGATAAATTTTTCTTTGTGGCATAAAACGAACAGTATCCGTGAAAGTTGCAATGAGAAATGACTGTAGAAGTAGAAGCAGACAAAGGATATGAAAAAAAAAACATTTTTTCGTACGAGAAATATTGAAAATAAACATTTATCATGAAAATCTCAAAGTATTTTCTTCACTGCACGTTGTTGACACCTGGTATAATGAGGAAGTGAAATATAATCGTTAGCGTTGATTTTTCTGGAACACCCTGTGTAGTGTGCAGAAGCTCGGCCGTCCGATGGCTGTCCGGGGTCGTCCAAACTCGAGAGCTCCCCCCCCCCCCCCGGTGTTAAGGAGCAGAAGTACTCGAAACTTACGCAATTACTCGTCAGTACCAATGTCAACAGTTGTCCTTGGCGTTGCCGGGCAACTAATGGAGTTGCAGAGTCCCACATGAAAAATGTAGGACTTTCAACTGTTTCGCTAACTGATGTTCCTTACTGAATGAATAACTAAATAGGCGAATTTTCTTATGGAAATCTCGGACGAGCGGAGTAGAATCAGCTTCAACAGTACGGCTTCTCAACATTGAGGCATCGGTTCGGTTCCCAGAAAAAATATGAGATTGGTTATTTGTCTTTTCGTTTAGTGTACAATTAGTGGCAGAAAAAACCGGACCAACCATTGTAGCTGATTTCAGAGCTTTATTCACTCCAAAGCACGATAGACTGGTAACTAAGACTTTCGTGGTTCGAATCCTGCTTGGGAAGGGAACTTTTTTTTGTTCCTTATTCAAATTTATTCCCGGTACTTTTCGATTGCTGGTAAAATTTATGTTCTGGGAATAATAAGTTAATTAAGTAGTAAAATATCGCTCCAATCATTGAGACATCGGTTCGATCGCCAGAAAAAAAATGTGAGATTGGTTATTTGTCTTTTCGTTGTAGTGTACAGTAGTGACAAAAAAAAACCGGACCGACCCTTGTAGCTAATTTCAGAGCTTTGTTCACTCCAGAGCACGATAGACTGGTAACTAAGACTTTCGTGGTTCGAATCCTGCCTGGGAAGGGAACTTTTTTTTGTTCCTTATTCAAATTTATTCCCGGTACTTTTCGATTGCTGGTAAAATTTATGTTCTGGGAATAATAAGTTAATTAAGTAGTAAAATATCGCTCCAATCATTGAGACATCGGTTCGATCGCCAGAAAAAAAATGTGAGATTGGTTATTTGTCTTTTCGTTGTAGTGTACAGTAGTGACAAAAAAAACCGGACCGACCCTTGTAGCTGATTTCAGAGCTTTGTTCACTCCAGAGCACGATAGACTGCTAACTAAGACTTTCGTGGTTCGAATCCTGCCGGGGAAGGGAACTTTTTTTTTTGTTCCTTATTCAAATTTATTCCCAATACTTTTCGATTGCTGGTAAAATTTATGTTCTGGGAGTAATAAGTTAATTAAGCAGTAAAATATCGCTCCAATCATTGAAACATCGGTTCGATCGCCAGAAAAAAAATGTGAGATTGGTTATTTGTCTTTTCGTTGTAGTGTACAGTAGTGACAAAAAAAAACCGGACCGACCCTTGTAGCTAATTTCAGAGCTTTGTTCACTCCAGAGCACGATAGACTGGTAACTAAGACTTTAGTGGTTCGAATCCTGCCTGGGAAGGAAACTTTTTCTTGTTCCTTATTCAAATTTATTCCCAATACTTTTTGATTGCTGGTAAAATTTATATTCTGGGAATAATAAGTTAATTAAGTAGTAAAATATCGCTCCAATCGAAAAGTACAAGGACAAAGCGAGACCATTCTCTCAAACAACCATGGAAAAAATCCAGGAATTGGGAAGAATCGAAGTGCTGCCACATCCGACATACAGCCCCGATCTTGCACCTTCAGATTACAATCTGTTTCGATCCATGGCCCACGTCCTGCGTGGAAGAAATTTCTAAAACTTGGAAGCTGTTGAAACGGGCATCGCCGAATTCTTGGCATCAAAAACCAGAAACTGGTACCATCGCAGGATAACAAACCTCGCTGGAAGGTGGCTCAAGACCTTAGAATCTAATGGCCTTTACTTTGAAGATTAGATTAAACTGCACTAAAATTTTGCTTCAAAATCGACATTACTTCTAAAACTTCGTATGTGGTAAAGTGTCGTCATATAACCGATAAAAATTTGGAATAATCTGTACGAAATTTGAGGTCTAGTTTCCAAGGACCAGTCCTTCAGTTTCCTTATGTATAAGAATGTTTCTCATGAAAGAAGTGCCCATAAACTTTGAGTCCTGCTTTCACAGTTCACGGCTGTATGAACGCAGGAAAGCCGCTTGGATTTTTTCCAGAAATTCTTTCCTTTCCACTTAATATCATGAAGTTGTAACCAACTGCAGCTGCCTCCCCTAACAAGCGGTTTGGGGGATCAGATTGCAGCCATTTTTCATAATAAGTCTGAGGGCAGGTTTAAGACCTGGTCTGCGATGCTAATACCCTCTGGTGTCCATGCGCCGTACTGTACTGCAATTGTGAAATGAATTAACGCGTATTGTAGCTTGTAGGACCGGGGTTACAATCCACAGTGTGCAGGATATAATATCATATGCAATGCATCTTGAGGACAGAAGCCACAGGGAAGAAATTCAAGTAAATGCGATTATTGAGAACTTTGCAAGCTACAGTACTTTCCACATTTATTATCATTATTCTTCTTGTACTCTTTCTCTGTAATATGTTCATAGCTGTTCCGCCTTTTCACAGATGTTTATTCTTCTATTCACTTTTACCCCTTCCATTTTCACCGTTTCCTTCCCTCTTCCTCCGTTTCCATCTCTTTTTTCCACGTTTCCTCCTCTTTTCCTCCGGTTTCTTCACTTTTCTCCCTTTCCTTCCCTTTTTATCCGTTTCCTTCTCTTTCTCTCCCTCCGTTTCCTCATCCGTTCTCCGTTTTCTTCTCTTCTTTTTCTCCGTTTTCGTCTCTTCTTTTTCTCCGTTTTCGTTTCTTCTTTTTCTCCGTTTTCTTCTCTTCTTTTTCTCCGTTTTCTTCTCTTCTTTTTCTCCGTTTTCTTCTCTTGTTTTTCTCAGTTTTCTTCCCTTCTTTTTCTCCGTTTTCTTCTTTTCTTTTTCTCCGTTTTCGTCTCTACTTTTTCTCCGTTTTCGTCTCTTCTTTATCTCCGTTTTCGTCTCTTCTTTTTCTCCGTTTTCGTCTCTTCTTTTTCTCCGTTTTCTTCTCTTCTTTTTCTCCGTTTTCGTCTCTTCTTTTTCTCCGATTTCTTCTCTTCTTTTTCTCCATTTTCGTATCTTCTTTTTCTCCGTTTTCGTCTCTTCTTTTTCTCCGTTTTCGTCTCTTCTTTTTCTCCGTTTTCTTCTCTTCTTTTTCTCCGTTTTCGTCTCTTCTTTTTCTCCGTTTTCTTCTCTTCTTTTTCTCCGTATTCGTCTCTTCTTTTTCTCCGTTTTCGTCTCTTCTTTTTCTCCGTTTTCGTCTCTTCTTTTTCTCCGTTTTCGTCTCTTCTTTTTAACCGTTTTCTTCTCTTCATTTTCTCCGTTTCCTCCTTTTCTTTTTCACCGTTTTCTTCTCTTCTTTTTCACCGTTTTCGTCTTTTCTTTTTCTGCGTTTTCTTCTCTTCTTTTTCTCCGTTTTCGTCTCTTCTTTTTCTCCGTTTTCGTCTCTTCTTTTTCTCAGTTTTCGTCTCGTCTCTTTCTCCGTTTTCTTCTCTTCTTTTTCTCCGTTTCCTTCTCTTTTTTCTCAGTTTCCTCTTTTTTCTCCGTTTTCTTCTCTTTTTCTCCATTTCCTTCTATTTTTCTCAGTTTTCTTCTCTTTTTTCTACGTTTTCTCTTCTTTTTCCGTTTCATCTCTTTTTTCTCAGTTTCCTCTTCTTTTTTCTCCGTTTTTCTCTCTTTCTCTGTCTTCTTTTCCTTTCTCTTCCATTTCTCCCTATTTCCTTATCTTTCCCCTTTCTCCGTCTTTGACTCCTTAATCTCGTCATCTCTTTAGTTCCCTTTTTTCTTCGTCCACTCCTCCATGATAACTACTCATCTTATCTGTGTAATCCACGGAGTTTTTCCCCCTCTATGTATGTATAGAATTCCTATCTCTAATGCAATGTCTGTCAGCCTTTATTATCATGAAATTACGTCGTAACAGTCTGTTGTATCACTGCTTTACACCTCGACCCATTCTATTTCCACGACTACGTTTTCCGTACTTTAGAAAGTTAACTAAAATAATAGTAATTGAGAACTTTTTTACTCAGCAATTAGCACGTCATAAAGTACAATCCATGTTTTTAACGCTAAGTGCCGTTGTTCGGTTTCCATGACAACCGTGTACAAACTGAATAGCATACATAACAGTTTTAATTTCGTCTTGTTGCTGTAATTAACGCAAGATGACGCCCTGAAAGAGTCTAGCTGCTGAGCTAGTAGGAGGTCGGCTTTCTGCGGAATCGCGCGAGTGGAACTGCGTTAGCGCCCACGCTGCTGACTGCCGGCGCAATTGATTGACTGACCCGCACTACGGCGGCGTGGGAGTCTGGCTTGTGTAGCGGCATGAATGAACGGCGAATACGTAAATAAATCGTCATCGAATAAGAAGCATGGAAGTTGTAAATCATTTTAAAATACATAAGTGACAAATATATTTAAACTAGTGGCTTGTACAGCTAATGCTGCAAACTAAGTTCATTAGACGTTCAAATAAACATTTTTCAGATTTATTTTCATTGAAGAATACCAGGCATTCGGATATTTGCTTCCATAACAATGAAAGATACTCTCTCTCGAGCCAATACTGAAGAGAACCACGCATATAAATATCTACACCACACCGCCATTAAATATATGAAAAAAGACCCAACCCCACTTGATTAATAACTATAAAAATATTTCATTTTTAATAATATTATTATCTTACGTAACATCTACTATATACTACATAGCCGCCACTCAGTAAAATATAGAAATCAAAATCTAATTTAAGTTATTCTCTACATCTACTTATATAACCCCAAAACGTTTCACTTTCATATCATTATAGCATTAATATGTATAATTAATGAAAAATAGTCACATCATGGCATTAACTACAATAATATTTAATTTCTAATGGTAATAATGTCATCAAACCACCTCAAGTATTGTAGTTTTTAATATCCAATACACAGCTGTACCCAGAAAATTACACACCACAGAATCGAACCTGTAAATTATTTTTAGTAAGTTAAGTTTTTAATAACCAATTTAATTTGAGCTCTAAATATGTCAGCATTCTTGCAGATCATGGCCTTCGTGTAATATTGTTTACTGTAGTGTGTGTGTTTTGTTTTTATTCTGAAATGCAACACGGCCGACTTGATGCTCGCTTCGCTTCTCCTTTACAAAAAAAGCGAAGGGAATATCAAGTCGGCCGTGAATGCTATTAGCTAGTTCTCAAAACTGACGACAGATGGATTTTGGAAAATAGGAAAATTATGTAGGAAAATTGACATTTCACTGAAAACTACTACTTTTCCGAAAAACTTTGAGTTCCAAGCTTCAAAATGAGGGGTCATTTATTAAAATACGTCCAGCTGTTTTCCCGTAATTTTCATTACCAGTTAAAATTATATATAATATAGATGTGCATAAATAATTGATAAACAAATACCAGTTTGTTACTTACAACATATAAATAAAAAAAAAATAATTTAACAATTAAATAAGTACGTAAATTGATCCTATAAACGGTCAAGTAATTGTGTATGAATGAACAGAATATACAGAATGTCCCAAAAGTCAAGGTTAGGTTTCAGAGGATTATATTTTTTTAATGAATAGAGGTAGAAATGTAATATTGGTGTCAGATGAAAATAAAACTCTTAAAGTTTTGCGTCTGTAAGTTTGAGGCACTGAAGGAAACAAAATATGGTAACATTAGAAAAAAATGCAATAATTTTCATTGTTACAATTAATTACACAAGTTGGATGTCCAAAGAAGAATTAATTTCGTAGCGTATTTAACAAAAAACCACCACACGAAAATAACATTCGTCATTGGGATAGACAGTTAAGGGGCTGGAAGTCTATTGGAGAAAAAGCCTACTGGAAGACAATCGACAAATAGTAATAGTAAAAGACATACGAAGAGCATATTTTTTGTTTTAAGTCCAAATAAATCGGTTCGTTTAATATGCCTGACAGTTAGGACTTCCGAAAATAACAGTTCATAGAGCTTTAAAAAAAACTTCTTCACCCAGATGATTATCACAAAAGATATGAGTTTACTGTGGATATACTTAATGAGTCAGAAATTCAAATTTTGTGAACCACAAAACTCATTGCAATTTTAATATTGTCATATTTTTCTAAAATTTTAATTTTCTCGTATTTACTCTTGACAAGCAATGAAATAGTAATATGCGTTACAAGAGCGGTATGTTGAAGTTTTCATGTTCGAGGAAAAGTTTGAAAAAGCGAAACGTAGTTGAGCTTTTTTAATTTCCGAGAATTGAAAGAAAACATACCGCTCGTGTATCGTACATTATTTTGTGCGAAGATAATTTATTACGTACCTGAAAGAGGACTTTCTAATTAGTTGCAATGAAATCTCCATCTTGGTTTCTGTTCAATGACGGCAAATTTGCAAAACAAAAATATCTGTCTTCAACATTGTTGGTTTAAAATGTTTTCTGTGTTTACTATACTCCAGCAGGCCGTGATATACGTCTGTCTTCCCCCCCCCCCACCCAGTCTATGATGAGACTGGAATCTTGTTGATTTTTTCACGGCTTCCTTAATGTTACTTGCATCACGAATGCAGTAACTTTAGTGGAGTTGTAGAGTTTACTTAATTTTTGCAAATATTTAAAAACAATAATTAACAGTGCAGTTTAGATGAAATTGCAGTGGTAAGTTTCCAATTTATAATTATTACTATATTGAACGTCTCTAAAAATATGTTAAAAGCCAAAGCAGTAAAATCAATATGTAAGAAGAGGGAAATTGTTATGTGTATTAGATTGGGAATACTGAATGTGGAATTTTAGACTTTCCGCGGATTGGTTTTGTGCGGAAACCAAGCAAATGCGTACGATCTCGCACAAAATTTATAACACTAAGTGTGCGATAAATAAAATAGTAACGTATGTAATACTATAGCAACAGCACTCAAAGCCTCCTAAAACAGTAGTTACTTAAGAAACAAATGAATATTTTATATGCATGTTAATAACACACTTTTATATCACTAAAGATCTGTTAAAGACACAACTTTTTTAAATTTCCTATGGTAATAATAAAATTATTATGATATTTTACTTTAATTAATGACTACTTTCGACTGTTTGCCCTCTATCTTAACATTTCTAGTTACGTCTTTAATTGCGTGGAACGTGTCACCGCTTGATCAGAATCATGATCACAAAACAAAAAACTTAAACTTTTATTGAATATCGTAACCAGTGCAAGAAAATAAATATAGTATTCGCTTCTCAAGCCACTAGTAATATCTTGGATGTAATACATATACGATAATATTCAGACTTCATTTGTTTTTTTTTCAGTAATATGTTACGGGTTGCCAAGCAACAACACGCTCGTTGAGTAGGTATTACAGAAACGGTAACGAACATTTTTCCATAACAGAAGTCAATTAAACGTACAACATTAAAAGCAGAAATAATTGTGTATATAATAATAAATTGTCCGAAACAGAGGAGTTTAGAGATTGGGTTCATTTATTTATCTAATTCAAGAAATAAAATTATAAGACAGCGTTTAAGTCGATTTCGTATTAATCGATATTTTGTGCAGTTAAGTTTATAGAAGGATCTTACTTACTTACTGGCTTTTAAGGAACCCGGAGGTTCATTGCCGCCCTCACATAAGCCCGCCATTGGTCCCTATCCTGAGCAAGATTAATCCAGTCTCTACCATCATATCCCACCTCCCTCAAATCCATTTTAATATTATCTTCCCATCTACGTCTCGGCCTCCCTAAAGGTCTTTTTCCCTCCGGCCTCCCAACTAACACTCTATATGCATTTCTGGATTCGCCCATACGTGCTACATGCCCTGCCCATCTCAAACGTCTGGATTTAATGTTCCTAATTATGTCAGGTGAAGAATACAATGCGTGCAGTTCTGTGTTGTGTAACTTTCTCCATTCTCCTGTAACTTCATCCCTCTTAGACCCAAATATTTTCCTAAGAACCTTATTCTCAAACACCCTTAATCTCTGTTCCTCTCTCAAAGTGAGAGTCCAAGTTTCACAGCCATACATAACAACCGGTAATATAACTGCTTTATAAATTTTAACTTTCAGATATTTTGACAGCAGACTGGATGATAGAAGCTTCTCAACCGAATAATAACAGGCATTTCCCATATTTATTGTGTGTTTAATTTCCTCCCGAGTATCATTTATATTTGTTAATGTTGCTCCAAGATATTTGAACTTCACCACCTCTTCAAAAGAGAAATTTCCAATTTTTTATACTTCCATTTCGTACAATATTCTGGTCACGAGACATAATCATATACTTTGTCTTTTCGGGATTTACTTCCAAACCTATCGCTTTACTTGCTTCAAGTAAAATTCCCGTGTTTTCCCGAATCGTTTGTGTATTTTCTCCTAACATATTCACGTCATCCGCATAGACAAGCAGCTGATGTAACCCGTTCAATTCCAAACCCTCTCTGTTATCCTGGACTTTCATAATGGCATACTCTAGAGCAAAGTTAAAAAGTAAAGGTGATAGTGCATCTCCTTGCTTTAGCCCACAGTGAATTGGAAACGCATCTGACAGTAACTGACCTATACGGACTCTGCTGTACGTTTCACTCAGACACATTTTAATTAATCGAACTAGTTTCTTGGGAATACCAAATTCAATAAGAATATCATATAAAACTTCTCTCTTAACCGAGCCATATGCCTTTTTGAAATCTATTAATAACTGTCGAATACAAAATATCTGATCAATAGTTGATCTATTACGCCTAGAGAAGGATCTATTAAATTTCATTGAAAATTGTTACACAGTATTTCATGTACATAATTCCTGATCAATTCACTCGTAGATACTAAATGTAAACAAAATCTGTCCAATAATTTAGCAGAAATTGTTGTACATAGAAAGGGGACGTATTTTAAAGTAATTTTTCGTTATTAAGATCGCTGAAGACATGAATTTTCACGAAAACCTTGAAATGTCAGCACGTACTTCTGATGATAAAAAATGAATCCAAACCAGGGACTATTAAAACAGCCCTGTGATGTGTAAATATTTGCGCACTTGCTAGAAGAGGTGATAGACAAACATTTTAAACTGAATTATGCATGTTTTGAACATTGGCAAATACAATATGAAACCTCACCGCAAGTAAATGACAGAGCTAATTAATTAATTCCACGCGCTGATAGGCAGTCAATGACTGCAATTAACAGCAACTACCAGCTATTGCTCTGGGACAGTGAGTGCTGGACCAACTAGAAATCTATCATACTCCATTAAGACCTACCTGAGACTGTTTTTGGAAAATATAGCGTAACAGAATTGTAAGACAACTGTATTGAGGACTGCACACTAAAAATATCGTTTGTGCGAGATCGTGCGTTTTTGCTTGGTTTCCGCACAAAACCAATACGCGGTAAGTGTGAAATACCACATTCAGTATTCCCAACGTAACACACATAACAATTTCCCTCTTCTTACCGCTTAAGCGCGACATTCATTTTACTGCTTTAGGCTTTTAACATATTATTTTTAGAGACGTTTAACATAGTAATAATTATAAATTGGAAACTTACCACTGCAATTTCACCTAAATTGCACTAAAGTTACTGCATTCGTGATGCAAGTAACATTAAGGAAGCCGTGAAAAAATCAACAAGATTCCAGATGCCGATGTTATTACTGCAATATGTTATATAAATAATATTGTTAAAATATTAAAATGAAAAATAAATCATTACATAACCTTACCGTTTGTTTTAAGTTCGCATTTATAGACTGGGGGAAAAAAAGACGTATATTACGGCCTGCTGGAGTATAGTAAACACAGAAAACATTTTATAGCAACAATGTTGAAGAAAGATATTTTGGTTTTCCGAAGTTGCCGTCATTAAACAGAAACCAACATGGAGATTTCATTGCAACTAATTAGAAATTCCTCTTTCAGGTACGTAATAAACGATCTTCGCACAAAATAATGTACGATACACGAGCGGCATGTTTGTTTTCATGTTCTCGGAAATTAAAAAAGCTCAACTACGTTTCGCTTTTTCAATCTTTTCCTCGAACATGAAAACGTCAACATACCGCTCTTGTAACGTATATTAGTATTTCTGTGAGGTACTGGTTATTATTCCAGCTGCTGAATTAGATGTTCACATGTTCAAAATCGACAAAGACTGATAAAATCATTACCATGGTTACCTCTGGAAGGACTGTAAATTTGGACATTCCGTATATTAGATTTCATCTTTACCTGTTACTATCATAATGATTTTTATCATTACCATTATAATCATTATCATTGTAAACATCATTATAATTAGTCATTATTTTCATTATCATTATTATAATTATTATCTTTATCATAATTTTATGACATAATAATTAGCATTATCATTATTATAATCTTAATTATCATCATTGTTATGGTCATCATTACCATAAATACCTTCAGTGTCATCATTATTATTGTAATTATTACCACTATTAATTGTCATAATCATTATGGCAATTAGCTTCATTATCATCATTATCATTATTATTATCATGGTATTTTCATCATCATTATTATTATCATCATCTTTATTATGCTCAATATCATCATAGTAATTATCATTATCAACATGCTCATCATTGTTATTATCACGATCATAATTGTCATCGTCATTATCATCTTTATTATGTTCATTATCATCATAATAATTTTCATTATTGTTAGACTAGTATCATAATATCATCGTCATTATCATCATTATTATGCTCATTATCATCATAATAATTATCGTTATCATCATCGTCGTTATTATCATCGCCATCATTATCATTAACCTCATTATCATCATAGTAATTATAATTATCATCATTACCATAGCCTTTATCATCATTATTATGCTCATTATCATCATAATAATTATCGTTATCATCGTCGTTATTGTCATCGCCGTCATTATCATTAAGCTCATTATTATTTTTATTTTATTGGGTTATTTTACGACGCTGTATCAACATCTAGGTTATTTAGCGTCTGAATGAGATGAAGGTGATAATGCCGGTGAAATGAGTCCGGGGTCCAGCACCGAAAGTTACCCAGCATTTGCTCGTATTGAGCTGAGGAAAAACCCCGGAAAAAACCTCAACCGGGTAACTTGCCCCGACCGGGATTCGAACCCGGGCCACCTGGTTTCGCGGCCAGACGCGCTGACCATTACTCCACAGGTGTGGACTATATCATTATTGTTAGACTAGCATCATAATTAATATCATCGTAATTATCATCATTATGGTCATTATCATCATAATAATTATCATTATTGTTAAACTAGCATCGTAATTAATATCGTCATTAATATCATTATTTTGCTCATTATCATCATAATAATTATCATTATTGTTAGAGTAACGTCATAATTAATATCATCGTCATTATCATCATTATTATGCTCATTATCATAATAATTATCATTATCGTTAGACTGGCATCATAATTATCATCGTAATTATCATCATTATGCTCATTATCATCATAATAATTATCATTATTGTTAAACTAGCATCGTAATTAATATCATCGTCATTAATATCATTATTATGCTCATTATCATCACAATAATTAGCATTATTTTTATACTAACATCATAATTAATATCATCGTCATTATCATTATTATGCTCATTATCATCATACAAATTGTCGTTATCATCGTCGTTATTATCATCGCCATCATTATCATTAAGCTCATTATCATCATAGTAATTATAATTATCATCATTACCATAATTATTATTATCATCATCATTATGCTAATAATAATTATTATTATCACTAAACTTAACTGAATTAAATTAAAAGCTAAACTAAACTAAAACTAAACTAAACTAAACTAAAAACTGAAATAAACTAAATCAAAGATTAAACTAAACTAAACTAACAGAATCATTTTACAGCCTTACCAATTAGTGATATTAAAATATTTGTTACCTTTTTATTAATCGATTCCTAAAAGTAAAATCTTATCCATGAGAATGTAAACATTCGAACTGTTCACAACGTGAAATGGTGAGCAGTTGATGGCGCACCATTTGATGCACTTTTCTGCTGTAGTGAGATGTGCTCCCCGTTGAATTTGAATGCTGTTTGCGTCACAAAATTCGACCCGGCCGCCGAGGTGTTGGCCGAGCCAGGACCTGGTTTATGCATCGTACGATGAATAATTCCCGATGGCTACCGGTCCTGTGCGGAATGCAGAGGACACCCTGCCCCTGTCCCTGCAGGGCCTCATGGTGGACTTCGTGCTTTACGTAACAGCCGAATTAATTCTTAATTTAATGTTCTTTTAAGTCCAGCAGCTATCCAGAGAAAGTAAGAAAATAATTTTAATAACAGTAATGCTTATATAAAATGAACCGGGCAAGATGATAATTGTGATATAGTGATTCTGCTTTTAACGTTCATTTTAACATAAACACCGTGCAGACACGATGAGATGATGATAATTGCAACTTAAAGTCCTCATGCAATATTACTTTCCAGCCACAGAAACTACTCAGCATTCATGAGATGGTAATTGTAGTTCGTTACTGAACGTTCCTTTTACACTATAAAGCTATTTCAGAGGACAAGAGATGATAGCTGTAATTGTAATTCTTTATTTAACGCTCCTTTTAAACTACAGAGGCTATTCATAGACGATGAGATGATAATTGTAATTGTAATTCTTTATTTAACGTTCCTTTTAAACTACAGAGGCTATTCATAGACGATGAGATGATAATTGTAATTGTAATTCTTTATTTAACGTTCCTTTTAAACTACAGAGGTTATTCACAGACGATAAGATGATAATTGTAATTCTTTATTTAACGTACCTTTTAAACTACAGAGGTTATTCACAGACGATGAGATGATAATTGTAATTGTAATTCTTTATTTAACGTTCCTTTTAAACTACACAGGCTATTCACAGACGATAAGATGATAATTGTAATTCTTTATTTAACGTTCCTTTTAAACTACAGAGGCTATTCATAGACGGTGAGATGATAATTGTAAATGCAATTCTTTATTTAACGTTCCTTTTAAACTACAGAGGCTATTCATAGACGATAAGATGATAATTGTAATTCTTTATTTAACGTACCTTTTAAACTACAGAGGTTATTCACAGACGATGAGATGATAATTGTAATTGTAATTCTTTATTTAACGTACCTTTTAAACTACACAGGCTATTCACAGACGATGAGATGATAATTGTAATTGTAATTCTTTATTTAACGTTCCTTTTAAACTACACAGGCTATTCACAGACGATGAGATGATAATTGTAATTGTAATTCTTTATTTAACGTTCCTTTTAAACTACACAGGCTATTCATAGACGATGAGATGATAATTGTAATTGTAATTCTTTATTTAACGTTCCTTTTAAACTACACAGGCTATTCATAGACGATGAGATGATAATTGTAATTGTAATTCTTTATTTAACGTTCCTTTTAAACTACACAGGCTATTCATAGACGATGAGATGATAATTGTAATTGTAATTCTTTATTTAACGTACCTTTTAAACTACAGAGGTTATTCACAGACGATGAGATGATAATTGTAATTGTAATTCTTTATTTAACGCTCCTATTAAACTACAGAGGCTATTCATAGACGATAAGATGCTAATTGTAGTTGTAATTCTTTATTTAACGTTCCTTTTAAACTACAGAGGCTATTCACAGACGATGAGATGATAATTGTAATTGTAATTCTTTATTTAACGTTCCTTTTAAATTACTGAGGCTATTCATAGACGATGAGATGATAATTGTAATTGTAATTCTTTATTTAACGTACCTTTTAAACTACAGAGGCTATTCATAGACGATGAGATGATAATTGTAATTGTAATTCTTTATTTAACGTTCCTTTTAAAACACAGAGGCTATTCATAGACGGTGAGATGATAATTGTAAATGCAATTCTTTATTTAACGTACCTTTTAAACTACAGAGGCTATTCATAGACGATAAGATGATAATTGTAATTGTAATTCTTTATTTAACGTTCCTTTTAAACTACAGAGGCTATTCATAGACCATGAGATGATAATTGTAATTATAATTCTTAATTTAACGTACCTTTCAAACTACATAAGCTATTCATAGACGATGAGATGATAATTGTAAATGCAATTCTTTATTTAACGTACCTTTTAAACTACAGAGGCTATTCATAGACGATAAGATGATAATTGTAATTGTAATTCTTTATTTAACGTTCCTTTTAAACTACAGAGGCTATTCATAGACCATGAGATGATAATTGTAATTATAATTCTTAATTTAACGTACCTTTTAAACTACAGAGGCTGTTCATAGACGATGAGATGATAATTGTAATTGTAATTCTTTATTTAACGTTCCTTTTAAAACACAGAGGCTATTCATAGACGATGAGATGATAATTGTAATTGTAATTCTTTATTTAACGTTCCTTTCAAACTACAGAGGCTATTCATAGACGATGAGATGATAATTGTAATTGTAATTCTTTATTTAACGTTCCTTTCAAACTGCAGAGGCTATTCATAGACGATGAGATGATAATTGTAATTGTAATTCTTTATTTAACGTTCCTTTCAAACTGCAGAGGCTATTCATAGACGATGAGATGATAATTGTAATTGTAATTCTTTATTTAACGTTCCTTTTAAAATACAGAGGCTATTCATAGACGATGAGATGATAATTGTAAATGCAATTCTTTATTTAACGTTCCTTTCAAACTACAGAGGCTATTCATAGACGATGAGATGATAATTGTAATTGTAATTCTTTATTTAACGTTCCTTTCAAACTGCAGAGGCTATTCATAGACGATGAGATGATAATTGTAATTGTAATTCTTTATTTAACGTTCCTTTCAAACTACAGAGGCTATTCATAGACGATGAGATGATAATTGTAATTGTAATTCTTTATTTAACGTTCCTTTTAAAATACAGAGGCTATTCATAGACCATGAGATGATAATTGTAATTGTAATTCTTTATTTAACGTTCCTTTCAAACTACAGAGGCTATTCATAGACGATGAGATGATAATTGTAATTGTAATTCTTTATTTAACGTTCCTTTCAAACTGCAGAGGCTATTCATAGACGATGAGATGATAATTGTAATTGTAATTCTTAATTTAACGTTCCTTTCAAACTACAGAGGCTATTCATAGACGATGAGATGATAATTGTAATTGTAATTCTTTATTTAACGTTCCTTTCAAACTGCAGAGGCTATTCATAGACGATGAGATGATAATTGTAATTGTAATTCTTTATTTAACGTTCCTTTCAAACTACAGAGGCTATTCATAGACGATGAGATGATAATTGTAATTGTAATTCTTTATTTAACGTTCCTTTTAAAATACAGAGGCTATTCATAGACCATGAGATGATAATTGTAATTGTAATTCTTTATTTAACGTTCCTTTCAAACTACAGAGGCTATTCATAGACGATGAGATGATAATTGTAATTGTAATTCTTTATTTAACGTTCCTTTCAAACTGCAGAGGCTATTCATAGACGATGAGATGATAATTGTAATTGTAATTCTTAATTTAACGTTCCTTTCAAACTACAGAGGCTATTCATAGACGATGAGATGATAATTGTAATTGTAATTCTTTATTTAACGTTCCTTTCAAACTGCAGAGGCTATTCATAGACGATGAGATGATAATTGTAATTGTAATTCTTTATTTAACGTTCCTTTTAAAATACAGAGGCTATTCATAGACCATGAGATGATAATTGTAATCGTAATTCTTTATTTAGGTCTCAGGAGATATTTTTTACCCATCCCATGTTCTGAAAGGAATCTTCACTAAATCCTGCAAGTAGGTGTTGAACAGGGTAGCTGATAAAGGGCATCCTTGTCGTACTCCTCTCCCTATTTCACTTCCTTCTAACATTTCTTCTCCTATCCAGATTGGACCCATGAGGATTGAGTAAAAAATATAGTAATCGACCTTCAGGGGCAAAAATTTTTCTCATTTCTGTTTTACAACATGAAATCAGCTCTCTTACAATAATTGGTAATTAGTCAAAGGATGGTGTACAAAATACACTGCACCATTTACTCGCGGAACCTTCAAGTATGCCGGAGCTTTGTTATATGAACCCGGTATTGATTGCAGCTGCAGCCGGAATTAGTTCCCCATCGGTTACCGCCTTCATTCCATGTTATCGCAAATTCAGTTAAGGGAATTCGTACACAAAATCAAACCCTGACTTTGATGAAATCAACGAGGTTTTAACGGGCAAAATTGAATGTTAAAACAAAAGAGCCACCAATACTGAGCATTGGCTGCGTTGCTATGCGAGATCATAGCAACAAGAGATTTGACGTGAAACGAAAGACGATCGCTTTATTTTCATGAGTTTATTAAGTAGAGACTGCAGTGTTTTAAATTTAGCAAAATATCTACATGGCTTTTTTTTCTTTCTCTTCCTATGAATTAGGAGATCAAGTACTGTACACAGACATAAAAGAAAATGGAAAGAAAATATAAATGGGCTAAGAAAATGAAGAAACATGTTAATATCAAATGTACTATGTATTTATGTACTAAACAGAATTCAATTGCAGAATTCGCAGCATTTTCAATATCTGAATTCTCATTTGAATTCATTTTTACATTTTTTATTTATTTCTCGTACTACTGCTGTTCTGTCGAATATAGAATATCTGGTCAATAGTTGATCTATTACGCCTAAACCACACTGATGATCCCCAATAATTTCATCTACATATGGAGTTAATCTTCTAAAAAGAATATTGGACAAAATTTTGTACGACGTCAACAAAAGTGATATTCCTCGAAAGTTACTACAGTTAGTCTTGTCCCCCTTCTTAAAGATAAGTAAGGAAGAAAGTAAAGAGAGAGGTTTGGAAGTAAATCCCGAAAAGACAAAGTATATGATTATGTCTCATGACCAGGATATTGTACGAAATGGAAATATATAAATTGGAAATTTATCTTTTGAAGAGGTAAAGAAGTTCAAATATCTTGGAGCAACAGTAACAAATATAAATGACACTTGGGAGGCAATTAAACACAGAATAAATATGGGAAATGCTTGTTATTATTCGGTTGAAAGCTTTTATCATCTAGTCTGATGTCAAAAAATCTGAAAGTTAGAATTTATAAAACAGTTATATTACCGGTTGTTCTTTATGATTGTGAAACTTTGACTCTCACTTTGAGAGAGGAACAGAGATTAAGGGTGTTTGAGAATAAAATGCTTAGGAAAATATCTGGGGCTAAGAGGGATGAAGTTACAGGAGAATGGAGAAAGTTACACAACACAGAACTCCACTCATTGTATTCTTCACCTGAGATAATTAGGAACTTAAAATCCAGACGTTTGAGATGGGCAGGGCATGTAGCACGTATGGGCGAATCCAGAAATGCATATAGAGTGTTAGTAGGGAGGCCGGAGGGAAAAAGACGTTTAGGGAGGCCGAGACGTAGATGGGAAGATAATATTAAAATGGATTTGAGGCAGGTGGGATATGATGATAGAGATTGGATTAATCTTGCTCAGGATAGGGACCAATGGCGGACTTATGTGAGGGCGGCAATGAACCTCCGGGTTCCTTAAAATCCAGTAAGTAAGTAAGGAACTAAGTAAGGAAGTACTGCTGTTCTTCTGTTATAAACAGAAACCTATCATGTTCAAAAGTAATAAAACAAACATAAATGAATCGCCTCTCGTTGGAAGAAACTAATAATAATAATAATAATAATAATAATAATAATAATAATAATAATAATAATAATAAAAATATCTTTTTCGTTTTCTTCAATTTTCTTACTTTGTTGTATAGATTTCTAGTAATTTTAATATAAAAATAAAATTTTGGAAAGTTTCTGCATCCTGTGCCAAATATGTAATAATAAAATATCCTACTGTTAATTAATGGTGAACAGTTATTTTTTGATACTTCTACCCCGGACACGCTGTATAACTTCCACCCTGTATAAGGACCGAGGCATTAAAGCTGATTTGACTGTCCTGGTTGTGTCGGAAATTAGAAATCTTTAATATGTACCGAAAACTAGTTAAACTATTGGCGGGAAAGTACTTCAAAACTAGTTTGTATAGTGTCGAATCTACTTTTATTAATATAGCTTTTTGAATTGCTCCACATCACAGATGGGTAGCCTTAATTCGTACGTGCGTATATTGTTATGGTCCCTGCAGACGTCACAGTGTTGAGGGCACCTGTTAGCTCCGCCAGGCTGCATCTTGTTGTACCCCCCAACCCCCTTCGCTCTCGCACGGAGGGGATTTTTCTTTATTACACAAAGTAACAGCGCTTGCATTGATTTTACCTCTCCTCTCTTCTTACCTCCCAGTACTGTGTTTTTCGCGAAGCAGAAGAATACTTCCCTGAAAGTTCCTCTCATCTTTCCAACCCCTTCACTGCTAAGGGGTTGGATAGAGAGCGCCTCCTTCGTCATCCTTCTCTGCACGGACTTCAACTCCCCCTTAAAGTATATTTTCTCTGTTTTCATATCAGGAGACCAGAAAATCAATTAAACACGGAAAAACTCGTCGGAGATCCAATTAATATAACCAAGTTATCTTTCTAACACAGTTATACACTTCTTAATGGTCTGATCCGTATTTATTTGCATCCCACTTTCTTATCTCTTAGCTTTAATTTCTTTTTCTTCTTTCTAGTCCCTCCATTTCAGCTTCAATTTTTGTTTGTAATTATCTTCTTTATTTTTTACCCGTTATCGGCGTGCATTTTTGTTCTTGTTTTCATTTCTCATAGTTTACTATTGTAGTTGTTGTCATTTTCGTAAGTTTTACAGCTTGTAGACCTCTTCTTTGAATTTAATTAGCAATATGGCATTAAGGATTCAATGTGGTGACTACATTGATACATTATATACAGGGATTTTTTTTAAGAATTAAGCGAGTTCCTATTACGCATATTTACTTACTTACTTACTTACTGGCTTTTAAGGAACCCGGAGGTTCATTGCCGCCCTCACATAAGCCCGCCATCGGTCCCTATCCTGAGCAAGATTAATCCATTCTCTATTATCATATCCCACCTCCCTCAAATACATTTTAATATTATCCTCCCAACTACGTCTCGGCCTCCCTAAAGGTATTTTTCCCTCCGGCCTCCCAACTAACAATCTATAGGCATTTCTGGATTCACCCATACTTGCTACATGCCCTGCCAATCTCAAACGTCTGGATTTAATGTTCCTAATTATGTCAGGTGAAGAATACAATGCGTGCAGTTCTGTGTTGTGTAACTTTCTCCATTCTCCTGTTACTTCATCCCTCTTAGCCTCAAATATTTTCCTAAGCACCTTATTCTCAAACACCCTTAACCTATGTTCCTCTCTCAAAGTGAGAGTCCAAGTTTCACAACCATACAGAACAACCGGTAATATAACTGTTTTATAAGTTCTAACTTTCAGATTTTTTGACAGCAGACTGGATGATAAAAGCTTCTCAACCGAATAATAACAGGCATTTCCCATATTTATTCTGCGTTTAATTTCCTCCCGAGTATCATTTATATTTGTTACTGTTGCTCCAAGATATTTGAACTTCTCCACCTCTTCAAAAGATAAATTTCCAATTTTTATATTTACATTTCGTACAATATTCTGGTCACGAGACATAATCATATACTTTGTCTTTTCGTAATTTACTTCCAAACCTATCTCTTTACTTGCTTCCAGTAAAATTCCATTGTTTCCTTAATCGTTTGTGGATTTTCTTCTACATATTCACGTCATCCGCATAGACAAGCAGCTGATGTAACCCGTTCAATTCCAAACCCTCTGTGTTATCCTGGACTTTCCTAATGGCATATTCTAGAGCAAAGTTGAAAAGTAAAGGTCATAGTGCATCTCCCTGCTTTAGCCCACAGCGAATTGGAAATGAATCTCACAGAAGCTGGCCTATACGGACTCTGCTGTACGTTCCACTGAGACATTTTAATTAATCGAACTGGTTTCTTGGGAATACCAAATTCAATAAGAATATCATATGAAACTTCTCTCTTAACCGAGTCATATGCCTTTTTGAAATCTATGAATAACTGATGCACTGTACCCTTATACTCCCATTTTTCTCCATTATCTGTCGAATACAAAATACCTGATAAATAGTTGATCTATTACGTCCAAAAGAATATTGGACAAAATTTTGTATGACGTCAACAATAATTGCAATTAAAATTGATTAAGAGGGTTTGAGGTAAAAAAAAATTTCGGATACGTCAAAGCTTGTATTTTGAAATTAATATTTTTTCGAACAAACATATTTTTTCGACTTGTGTGAGTTATAGCGGCATAGAGAACGTATGCCTGTATTTTATTTTTCTTTCTAGTTATCTACCCACCTACCTATTATTTTGTGCGAGATCGTTGCGTATTTGGATGGTTTCCGCACAAAACCAATCTGCCGAAAGTCTAAAATTCCACATTCAGAATTCCCAACCTAACACACATAACAATTTCCTTCTTCTTACCGCTTAAGTGACATATTGATTTTACTGCTTTAGGCTTTTAACATATTATTCTTAGAGACGTTCAATATAGTAACAATTATAAATTGGAAACTTACCACTGCAATTTCACCTAAATTTCACTGTTAATTATTGTTTTTAAATATTTGCAAAAATTAAGTAAACTCTAGGCCTACAACTCCACTAAAGTTACTGCATTCGTGATGCAAGTAACATTAAGGAAGCCGTGAAAAAATCAACAGGCTCATCATAGACTGGGGGGAAAAAAGAGACAGATGTATATCACTGCCTGCTGGAGTATACTAAACACAGAAAACTACGTTTGTGCGAGATCGTGCGTATTTGCTTTTTTTCCGCACAGAACCAATACGCGGTAAGTGTGAAATGCCACATTCAGTATTCCCAACGTAACACACACAACAATTTCCCTCTTCTTACCGCTTAAGCGCGACATTCATTTTACTGCTTTAGGCTTTTAATATATATTTTTAGAGACGTTTAACATAGTAATAATTATAAATTGGAAACTTACCACTGCAATTTCACCTAAATTGCAATGTTAATTATTGTTTTTAAATATTTGCAAAAATTAAGTAAACTCTACAACTCCGCTAAAGTTACTGCATTCGTGATGCAAGTAACATTAAGGAAGCCGTGAAAAAATTCAACAAGATTCCAGATGCCGATGTTATTACTGCAATATGTTATATAAATAATATTGTTAAAATATTAAAATGAAAAATAAATCATTACATAACCTTACCGTTTGTTTTAAGTTCGCATTTATAGACTGGGGATAGAAAGGACAGACGTATATCACGGCCTGCTGGAGTATTGTAAACACAGAAAACATTTTATAGCAACAATGTTGAAGAAAGGTATTTTGGTTTTCCGAAGTTGCCGTCATTAAACAGAAACCAACTTGGAGATTTCATTGCAACTAATTAGAAATTCGTCTTTCAGGTATGTAATAAACGATATTCACACAAAATAATGTACGATACACGAGCGGTATGTTTGTTTTCAACTACGTTTCGCTTTTTCAATCTTTTCCTCGAACATGAAAACTTCAACATACCGCTCTTGTAACGCATATTACTATTATCTACCCATGTAGATGGCTATATAAAATAATAGGTAGGTGGATATATAACTTGAAAGGAATGTAGGTACGTTTGGGTAAATGTAGAAGGTCAGTATAGCCGTGAATCCAGCCAGTCTGTAATGCTGTAAGCAAGTTGGTTCTGGATGTCCAGTATTTGTGGTCCACCACATGTTGGAGCGCCTGGCCGTGTAATTGTGCTCAGGAACCTTGCCTGCCAGCCCTCAGGCGCCGTGTGACAACTCCGTGCACAGCTAGTACTTCAAAGGGATGTCGGCCACAACACGCAGTAATTTAAACTATAGTGGCGTATGGAGGGCATGGAGAGTTTAAGAGATTAATGTAAGAAATCTAGGATTTCAGATATATAAAAGACTTCTGGATAGATTTTCTTAGACTGTAGACAAGGTAAGATTTATGGTGGAGAAGGTTTGTGGGGTTGAAAAGTCCTACCAGGAGCCAGCCGTTAGAATTAATCGTTAGAACTTGCTTCTCTTTTGTTACAGTGCTTGTATGTAAACGTGTGAGGCAAATATATGGAACGCATGATAGAATAAGATGATGAGAACAATGACAAGACAGAGAAAAAGAGAGATTAGGGAGGGATAAATGAAGATGAATGGAAAGCAAGAAAGAACAAATATAATACCATTATTAAAAGGTTGAAAAATAGAAGCGGAAATGAAATAAATGAAACATTAAATGAAGTAGCTACATGAAGACGAATAAAGAGTAAATAGTGAAGAGAATAATTAATTAAATGAAATGAACAAGAATTAAATAAATGAGAAGAAGGAAGAGAATTAAGTGGAGAAGAGGATATGACTGGTAAGCGAAAGGAGTAGGCGTAGTGAAGTGATGAAGGAAACGTGATAGAAGGTAAGCAAAAACAAGAGACAGTGAAGGGAAGTATGGAAAATAGGGAAGCGGTAAATGGACAAATGGGGGAAATTAGTGAATGGATGAAAATTGAGTAACTTGTAACAAAATAAAGTGAAACGTGTGTTGAGTGTAGTGGCAAAATATAAACCGAATGAAAAGAAAAAGATAAAGCCAGAGAAAGGGAAGAAGGTTAAGTGACCGAAAAGAACGAAGATGAAGCGAAGTCGGTGAAGAAATATACCGCGAGTCAAGTCAAAGAAAATAAAGTGAATGAAGTGAAAAATTTATAAAGGGAATGAAGTGAAAGTAGATAAAGCGAATGAATTGAAAAGCAAAGTGAATGAAGATAAAATGAATGAAGTGAAAGAAGATAAAGGGAATGAAGTGAAAGAAGGTAAAGGGACTGAAGTGAAAGTAGATAAAGCGAATGAATTGAAAAGCAAAGTGAATAAAGTGAAAAATTTATAAAGGGGATGAAGTGAAAGTAGATAAAGCGAATGAACTGAAAAGCAAAGTGAATGAAGATAAAATGAATGAAGTGAAAGAAGATAAAGGGAATGAAGTGAAAGAAGGTAAAGGGACTGAAGTGAAAGAAGATAAAGCGGACGAAGTGAAAGGCAAAGTGAATGAAGTGAAAGAAGAAAAAGCGAATGAAGTAAAAGAAGATGAAGCGGACGAAGTGAAAGAGAAAGCGAATGAAGTGAAAGAAGATAAAGGGAATGAAATGAAAGAAGATAAAGGGAATGAAGTGAAAGAAGATAAAGCGTACGAAGTGAAAGAAGATGAAGCGGACGAATTGAAAGGCAAAGTGAATGAAGTGAAAGAAGATAAAGGGAATGAAGTGAAAGAAGATAAAACGGACGAAGTGAAAGGCAAAGTGAATGAAGTGAAAGAAGATAAAGGGAATGAAGTGAAAGAAGATAAAGGGAATGAAGTGAAAGAAGGTAAAGGGAGTGAAGTGAAAGAAGATAAAGCGGACGAAGTGAAAGGCAAAGTGAATGAAGTGAAAGAAGATAAAGGGAATGAAGTGAAAGAAGATAAAACGGACGAAGTGAAAGGCAAAGTGAATGAAGTGAAAGAAGATAAAGGGAATGAAGTGAAAGAAGATAAAGGGAATGAAGTGAAAGAAGATAAAGCGGACGAAGTGAAAGGCAAAGTGAATGAAGTGAAAGAAGATAAAATGAATGAAGTGCAAGAAGATAAAGGGAATGAAGTGAAAGGTAAAGTGAATAAAGCGAAAGAAGAAAAAGCGAATGAAGTAAAAGAAAATGAAGCGGACGAAGTGAAAGAGAAAGCGAATGAAGTGAAAGAAGATAAAGCCAACGAAGTGAAAGGCAACGTGAATGAAATGAAAGAAGATAAAGTGAATGACGTGAAAGAACTTAAAGTGAATGAAGAAAAAAGTATAAAGCGAATGAAGTGAAGGAATATAAAGCGAGTCAAGTGAAAGAAGATAAAGCGGAGGAAGTGTAAGACAAAGCGAATGAAGTGAAAGAAGATAAAGTGAATGACGTCAAAGAACTTAAAGTGAATGAAGTGAAAGAATATAAAGCGAGTGAAGTGAAAGAAGATAAAGCGAATGAAGTGAAAGAAGATAAAGCGAACAAAATGAAAGGCAAAGTGAATGAAGTGAAAGGCAAAGTGAATGAAGTGAAAGGCAAAGTGAATGAAGTGAAAGGCAAAGTGAATGAAGTGAAAGGCAAAGTGAATGAAGTGAAAGGCAAAGTGAATGAAGTGAAAGGCAAAGTGAATGAAGTGAAAGGCAAAGTGAATGAAGTGAAAGGCAAAGTGAATGAAGTGAAAGGCAAAGTGAATGAAGTGAAAGGCAAAGTGAATGAAGTGAAAGGCAAAGTGAATGACGTGAAAGAACTTAAAGTGAATGAAGTGAAAGAATATAAAGCGAGTGAAGTGACAGAAGATAAAGCGGAGGAAGTGAAACACAAAGTGAATGAAGTGAAAGAATGTAAATTGAATGAAGTAAAAAATATAAAGCGAATGAAGTGAAAGGAAATAAAGCGAATGAAGTGGAAGAAGACAAAGTGAATGAAGTAAAAAAATATAAAGCGAATGAAGTGAAAGGAGATAAAGCGAATTCAGTGAAAGAAGATAAAGTGAATGAAGTGAAAGAAGAAAAGCGAACGAAGTGAAAAGCAAAGCGAATGAAGTGAAAGAATATAAAGTGAGTGAAGTAAAAAATATAAAGCGAATGAAGTGAAAGAAAATGAAGAGAACGAAGTGAAAGACAAAGGAAATGAAGTGAAAAAATTTAAACTGAATGAAGTGAAAAATATAAAGCGAATGAAGCGGATTAAATGAAAGAACATAAAGGGAATGGAAAATAAAGCGGACAAAGTCAAAGAGATGAAGTGGATGAAGTGAAAGAAGATAAAACGAAGACGTGAAAACAGAGAAAGTCGATTTACCGTGAGCAGGGAAAACGAATGAAGGATGGAAAACGAATGAAGGATGGAAAGTGAATGAAGTAGGAAAGGATGAAGTGGAAATTAAAAAATTAGAGGAAGATGAGGTACAAGTAAGGAAATTCAAACAATAATGACTATCGAAGTGCAAGAGAAGGAAGGAAGTGACGACAAGTAAAGTGATACGGATTAGAAGATGTATGTGAAAGTGAAGAACGTGTTGTCTGCAGTCAGCTGATCCGAGCAGTTTTCATCTGCAACTGAAGCCAATATCAGTCAGCCCGAGAAGACAAGTTACGCCTTGTACGCACGCAACCTTGTTTACCGCTCTGCTTGGAGTGTACACAAGAGTCGGGGAGCAAACGATTTGTTTTACTAGCAGCCTCTGTTGGCTCGGCTAACAAGGAGCGGCGTGCGTAAGCTCTCCTTTCGGCCCTGGGTTCAGATCTTGGCGCTACAGATATGCAATTTGCTGTGGAAGAGCTGCTGTTTTCTACATCTATATTTTATTTCACCATTGCCCCAATATTTTATGATCTCATCGCCTCTCTGGTTAGAAAATAGGCTTTAAATTGATAATTCTCGATACACGATAAATCTCATTAAATACAGTGTAACCTAGATTATCCGTCTGTCGATTAACCGATCATCGGATCACCCGACGATCTTCTCGTTTTTTCCCAATCTAACTAAACAAGAAAATCCGGATAATATATGATCTGCAGGATCTAGTGAGTCACTCATCCTAGTCTGTGAGTCAGTATATTCAAAGTCACTATACTCAGTGACTCGGCCTAGTCTGTGAGTCAGTATATTCAAAGTCACTATACTCAGTGACTCGGCCTAGTCTGTGAGTCAGTATATTCAAAGTCACTATACTCAGTGACTCGGCCTAGTCTGTGAGTCAGTATATTCAAAGTCACTATACTCAGTGACTCGGCCTAGTCTGTGAGTCAGTATATTAAAAGTCACTATACTCAGTGACTCGGCCTAGTCTGTGAGTCAGTATATTCAAAGTCACTATACTCGGTGACTAAGCCTAATCTGTTAGTCAGTATATTCAAAGTCACTATACTCAGTGACTCGGCCTAGTCTGTGAGTCAGTATATTCAAAGTCACTATACTCAGTGACTCGGCCTAGTCTGTGAGTCAGTATATTCAAAGTCACTATATTCAGTGACTCATCCTAGTCTGTGAGTCAGTATATTCAAAGTCACTATACTCGGTGACTAAGCCTAGTCTGCGAGTCAGTATATTCAAGTCACTATATTCAGTGACTCAGCTTAGTTTGTGAGTCAGTGCAGTGTTACATCATCGTGATTTCTCACTTTGTGGTAGCTGCAATCTGGCGAACAATTAGTGCCATGAATTTAGGCTCACTTCATGGCTAATGATCGTAGTAATGCATCAAACTGAATGCAATTACATAATTTATGTCCGTGGTGCCATATATCAAAGGCAGAAAATAGATTCACAAAATTTTAGCTGCAAAAGCGCTTTTGCCGGAAACTAACTGGTTACCATAGTGATGGAATATGTGGTGGTGCTGAAACAGTTGAAGTCACAGTTTATGCTTGGTATGTTAAAGCTATATGCGTATTGTGTATGCATATAAAATCCTTTGGAAACATTCTCAAGTAGATTGTTGTGGACAGAGAATTGTGGTGCTGGAAATCTTAAATTGGAAAAGATTTATAAATAACCTTGTGCTAATTTCATGCAATATAGAAACATGGTACTCTGAGGCTGCAAGAAGTGATTTCGAGATATCATAACTGAGATTCTTGTTTTCTTAAATTTTAAATTTCACGACGCTTCATCAAATGATATGGTTATCTAGCGTCGAGTCAGATGGAAGTGATAATGCCAGCGAAATGAGTCCAGAGTTTAGCGCCAGAAGTAACCCAGCGTTTGCCTTTAAAAGGCTGTGGGAAAGAACTTCGACCAGGTAACTTGTCCCAACTAGAACCCAGGCCAGCTCGTTTCCCGGTCAGGCATGATAACCCTTACTCCACAACGGTGGACAACAAAGATTTTTACATCCATCATCCCGAAAATATTGTTTCCGGTATTTCGACTTTATCTACATTTCAAATTCCTTTTATTATCTTACTTACTTACTGGCTTTTAAGGAACCCGGAGGTTCATTGCCGCCCTCACATAAGCCCGCCATTGGTCCCTATCCTGAGCAAGATTAATCCAGTCTCTATCATCATATCCCACCTCCCTCAAATCCATTTTAATACTATCCTCCCATCTACGTCTCGGCCTCCCTAAAGATCTTTTTCCCTCCGGCCTCACAACTAACACTCTATATGCATTTCTGGATTCGTCCATTCGTGCTACATGCCCTGCCCATCTCAAACGTCTGAATTTAATGTTCCTAATTATGTCAGGTGAAGAATACAATGCGTGCAGTTCTGTGTTGTGTAACTTTCTCCATTCTCCTGTAACTTCATCCCTCTTAGCCCCAAATATTTTCCTAAGCACCTTATTCTCAAACATCTTTAACATATGTTCCTCTCTCAAAGTGAGAGTCCAAGTTTCACAACCATACAGAACAACCGGTAATATAACTGTTTTATAAATTCTAACTTTCAGATTTTTCGACAGCAGACTGGATGATAAAAGTTTCTCAACCGAATAATAACAGGCATTTCCCATATTTATTCTGTGTTCAATTTCCTCCCGAGTATCATTTATATTTGTTACTGTTGCTCCAAGATATTTGAACTTCTCCACCTCTTCAAAAGATAAATCTCCAATTTTTATATTTCCATTTCGTACAATATTCCCGTCACGAGACATAATCATATACTCTGTCTTATCGGGATTTACTTCCAACCCTATCTCTTTACTTGCTTCCAGTAAAATTCCCGTGTTTTCCCTGATCGTTTGTGGATTTTCTCCTAACATATTCACGTCATCCGCATAGACAAGCAGCTGATGTAACCCGTTCAATTCCAAACCCTCTCTGTTATCCTGGACTTTCCTAATGGCATACTCTAGAGCAAAATTAAAAAGTAAAGGTGATAGTGCATCTCCTTGCTTTAGCCCGCAGTGAATTGGAAACGCATCTGACAGAAACTGATCTATACGAACTCTGCTGTACGTTTCACTGAGACACATTTTAATTAATCGAACTAGTTTCTTGGGAATACCAAATTCAATAAGAATATTATATAAAACTTCTCTCTTAACCGAGTCATACGCCTTTTTGAAATCTATGAATATCTGATGCACTGTACCCTTATACTCCCATTTTTTATTTTACTATACCAATAGGGCTACATATAAGGAAAACTTCTTGTACAGTAAGCAGTGTATTATGGGATGTAAACTGCACCAGTTGATGAAGTGAAACTGTTTGGCGAAACTCTTAATTGCTCTGGATTCGTAATTGCATTTCTTTGCTTTGTATTAATCGCCGATTGCTATGCGTTCATTACGATCCCTGCTTAGTTAAACAAATTGAATTCTGGGAACTGGTTAACAACTGCCTCGTGTAGCAGAGGGGAACACCTGTAGGGCAGTGCAATGTTCCCGATGTTTAGGGTTCTATACTTAAAATCACCCCTCATATACTTCGGTTACAATAAATTAAAAAAAATATTTACATAAAAATCAATTACCTAAATATAAGACCATACAACCGGGAGGAGAATTCGGAGCAGGAGAAGAAACAAAGAGGAAGGCAGAAAATAGAAAAAAATTGAGAATGCTGGGTTTTTAGTGAAAGACCTGACCTTAAACAGAACACTATGAATGTATGAATAGAACGTTTTTAATCTACACTAATAATAAATCTGTAGCCAAAAATTTTTGTGGTAATTTTCGATTTTCAAAAAATAATTGGTGTTAACATATATAATTAACCATCTTGAAACCGAAAATCGCTTTTTTGAAATTTTTGTGTGTCTGTCTGGTTATTTGTTACCTTTTCACGCGATAATGGCTGAATCGATTTATATGAAAATTGGAATATAAATTAAGTTCGTTGCAACTTAGATTTTAGGCTATATGGCATTCGAAATACTTTATTTAAAAGGGGGGTTATAAGGTGGCCTGAATTAAATAAATCGAAATATCTCGCTTATTATTGATTTTAATGAAAATTAATGCATAACAAAAGTTTCTTTAAAAACAATTTCCGATAAGTTTTATTCTATACAAAATTTTAATAAGACTGATATTTGATGAGATAAATGAGTTTTAAAATTACAATAACAACGCCATCTAAGGCGCTGTACTGAAATAAAAACAAATAACTTCGTCTATAAGGGGCTTTGGACAACAACAATCGGAAGCTATTAAACATAGCCTAAGAAAATGTTTCTGTGTTTGTATGAAGTAATATCTGAAGCTAATAATTAATTGTTTAATTATTATTTCACCATTGGAAAGTGTAGTTTCTGTAGATGGACATCATTCTACATTGTTATTACAGTAACTTCTGAAACATATAGCAAGTAATATAAAGTATACACATTAAAACTAAATGATATGTCAATCTTCATTAAACTATGGTTGCATGTAATAATAATTAAGAAACATGTTAAAGGAATTGTCATTGGACCAAATGATTGCTCTCTGGGCCAAAATGGCCGAATTTTAATTATTTAAATACAATTTAAATTAAGTAACATATTAAATGATTTATCCTACTATCAAACACGAATGTTCCCTGGGTCAAACGTCCTAATTTAATTATGTAATTACTTTATATTTATTTCTAACAGATGCAGCGGAGCGCACGGGTACGGCTAGTGAATGAATAAAACGTTTTTAATCCTAGAAAAAAACAGTATCGAAATAAACAAATGACGTACGGTACACGTTTTCACTATCGTTTGTTTCGTAAAGAGTTGAAAGCTCGTCTCCTTGGCGACACACGCTGATGCATATATCGCTAGTTATTACTGCTCATTTGTCCCCAGAAACGAATGAAGTTTTCTCTGTCTGTAGAAGAGGAAGGAAAACAAATCGGTACATTGTGAGAGAGATGGATTGCGTGGCAGGTGCTGGTCATACTGATTTATAGATGTGATGAGTGTATCACGTGGGGTGAGGAAGCACTCGGCACGTACTGAACTGTTAAATTGGCGTCCTTGGGAATGAAACAACGTATGTGTTAGTTTTGCCAACTATTATATCAATTGGGAATTTATAATCGGATATTAGTTTTTTTTTTCTTCATAAGCGCTAAATCCGAATTTGCTTTATATTTATAAACACTAGCCGTACCCGTGCGCTCCGCTGCACCTGTTAGAAATAAATATAAAGTAATTACATAATTAAAATAGGGCGTTTGATCCAGGGAACATTCGTGTTTGATAGAAGGATAAATCGTTTAATATGTTACTTAATTTAAATTCTATTTAAATAATTAAAATGCGATCATTTTGGTCCAGAGACCACTCATTTGATGCAATGACAATTCCTTTAACATGTTTCTTAATTGTTGTTACATGCAACCATAGTTTAATGAAGATTGACATATCATTTAGTTTTAATGTGTATATTTTATTTTACTTGTTATATGTTTCAGAAGTTACTGTAATAACATTATAGCATTATGTCCATCTAGAGAAACTACACTTTCCAATGGTGAAATAATAATTAAACAATTAATTAGCTTCCGATATTACTTCATACAAACACAGAAACATTCTCTTAGGCTATGTTTAATAGCTTTCGATTGTTGTTGTCCAAGGCCCCTTATAGACGAAGTCATTTGTTTTTATTTCAGTACAGCGCCTTAGATGGCGTTGTTATTATAATTTTAAAACTCATTTATCTCATTAAATAGCAGTCTTATCAAAATTTTACAAGGAATAAAACTTATCGCAAATTATTTTTAAAGAAACTTTTGTTATGTAACATTTTTCATAAAAATCAATAATAAGCGAGATATTACGATTTATTTAATTCATGCCCCCTTATAACCCCCCTTTTAAATAACGTATTTTGAATGCCATATAGCCTAAAATCTAAGTTACAACGAACTTAATTTATATTCCAATTTTCATCGAAATCCGTTCAGCCATTATCGCGTGAAAAGGTAACAAACAAACAGACAGACAGACAGACAGACAGACAGACGGACATACAAACAAAAATTTAAAAAAAGCGATTTTCGGTTTCAGGATGGTTAATTATACATGTTAACACCAATTATTTTTGGAAAATCGAAAATTAGTAGAAAAATTTTGGCTACAGATTTATTATTAGTATAGATGTGAAATATGGGCTAAAATTATTGACCTATGTGTTTTCAAAGAAATGCACCGGCCTGAATATTTTTCCACAAACGCAGTAGACGGAAGTGAGTCAAGTGGTACTTGTGGTGGGGTTTTGTCGTGCAGAGCGTAGCACAGTTTTCCACTATAATTCACTAAACTTTTAACAATGTCAGTTTCATTTTCTTAACGTGGAATTAGTGGCGGCAACTCCCTCTACTGGCTTAAGAGGAAACTACTGGCTCTGAAATAAGTCGTTAGCGAGAACCTTCCGCGGTTCGAGCTCGTGTTTTATGGGGCGAAATTATACCCGGCACTGCGTGAGGGGAAGTTGTGCAACAATTACAGACCGACCCAGATTCATGACGTACGCAGCGGGTGGGGAATGACTTTGACGCCGTGGTTTCGAACCCCGTCTAGGGCATGGACATCTGTGCTTTGCCTATTGATATACTTCTCAAAATAACACGATGGCAAGTGGTAGTGGGAACCTATAGAATTTTGTATGTGTATTATGTTTGATTATTTTAGTTTAATATGTATATACCTCTAATTTATTTTGTTGGGGTATTGCGAAGAATTGAAAGTAACCCATTTTTATATTTGTGCACATATTAATGAAAAGCCGATCCATTTTTGTAGACGACGCGCGTTGATCTAGGAAGCGAAGTATTTGACTGACGGCTCATGCGACTCTTGTTTGGTCAAGTTGGACAGAACAAAACATAGACCACTTTAACAATTACACTAACATTTAGAATTTAAATTATTTACACTATTTACACTAGAATTCGCAATTTTTACTATTTACACTATAGTAAAGAATTCATTCATTTAATGTTCTGCCCAAGAGCAGGTCTTTCACTGCAAACCCAGCTTTCTCCAATATTTCCTATTTTCTGCCTTCCTCTTTGTCTCAAAAGTTATCTATTGAAAATTGAAATTTACGTTGTTGTATCAAGGCAAATTATATTAGATAAAATGTTAATTGTAACGTACTTACTTACTGGTTTTTAAGGAAGCCGGAGGTTCATTGCCTCTCTCACATAAGCCCGCCATTGGTCCCTATCCTGAGCAAGATCAATCCAGTCTCTATCATCATATCCCACTTTCCTCAAATCAATTTTAATATTAATATCCTTCCATCTACATCTCGGACTCCCCAAAATGTCTTTTTCCCTCCTGTTTCCCAACTAACACTCTATATGCATTTGTGGATTCGCCCATACGTGCTACATGCCCTGCCCATCTCAAACGTCTGGATTTAATGTTCCTAATTATGTCAGGTGAAGAATACAATGCTTGCAGTTCTGCGTTGTGTAACTTTCTCCATTCTCCTGTAACTTCATTCCTCTTAGCCCCAAATATTTTCATAAGAACCTTATTCTCAAACACCCTTAATTTCTGTTCCTTTCTCAAAGTAAGAGTCCAAATTTCACAACCATACAGAACAACCGGTAATATAACTGTTTTATAAATTCTAACTTTCAGAATTTTTGACAGCAGACTGGATGATAAAAGCTTCTCAACCGAATAGTATCACGCATTTCCCATATTTATTCTGCGTTTAATTTCTTTCCGAGTGTCATTTACATTTGTTACTGTTGCTCCAAGATATTTGAATTTTTCAACCACTTCGAAGGATAAATCTCCAATTTTTATGTTTCCATTTCGTACAATATTCTGGTCACGAGACATAATCCTATACTTTGCCTTTTCGGGATTTACTTCCAAACCTATCTCTATACTTGCTTCAAGTAGAATTTCCGTGTTTTCCCTAATTGTTTTGGGTTTTCTCCTAACATATTCACGTCATCCGCATAGACAAGCAGCTGATGTAACCCGTTCAATTCCAAACCCTCTCTGTTATCCTGGACTTTCCTAATGGCATACTCTAGAGCAAAGTTAAAAAGTAAAGGTGATAGTGCATCTCCTTGCTTTAGCCCACAGTGAATTGAAAACGCATCTGACAGAAACTGACCTATAGGCCTTCGAACTCTGCCGTACGTTTCACTGAGACACATTTTAATTAATCGAACTAGTTTCTTAGGAATATCAAATTCAATAAGAATATTATATAAAACTTCTCTCTTAACCGAGTCATATGCCTGTTTGAAATCTATGAGTAACTGGCGTACTGTACCCTTATACTCCCATTTTTTCTCCAATATCTGTCGAATACAAAATATCTGGTCAATATTCGATCTATTATGCCTAAAACCGCACTGATGATCCCCAATAATTTCATCTACGTATGGTGTTAATCTTCTGAAAAGAATATTGGACAAAATTTTGTACGACGTCAACGAAAGTGATATATAGAATAATTTATTGAAACTACAATAATGTTAAAGCGGACGAAGGAAAAACTTCTAATTTTATAAATTTTGTTAAATAGTTTGAGTCTTGAAAAGGTCAGTTTCGTCATCCAGGTTGCCTTAAAAGTAATAGGCCTATATTTATTTTTTAAGAATAACAATACATTTTTAACGATCGGGCAGTTTTTGCGACCCATTTTACAGGTTGGACATAAAGCCTAAAAAAAACCTATTTCACCTATTTCAAAAATCTAAAAGTGTCTTTTTAAAAACCTAAAAACCCTGTCCCCCACATACACCAGTGACCTGAGAAATCGTCTCAAGATGTGGTCTAGACTTATTATGAACCACCCTGTATATTTAACTGAATGTATCGAGAAAAGTTGTCGAGGGAGCCCGTGGGTATGGAGCTGAACAGGAACCAGAACCAACACGTCAAAGACGGTAACTTTTAAGATAGGGTGACACTTTCAAGTTATTGTTCGCAATGCGATCACCGCGACAGTCTGAAATTCGGTAAGAGCGCAGGGTTTGTTCCCAGCTGAACGCCGTAGAGATGGAACAGAGCGCAACTTGTTGGAGCCTGACCTGACCTCAGTTGACCCCCGCTGTACCTGACCGGGCGCTAGATGCTTCTTACGGCGGCTTTACATTTTCATGTGGCCCCAGTTCACTGCCCGGCCGCACTTACATAAGTGGCGGGATCGATCACTCCTTATTGATAGTGGCAGCTGTTAGGCCGGGGATCCAGACCCGCCGGTGCACGTGTGCTGTGCTCCTGCTGGTCACGTGGGCACTGGTGTCAATCTGAACAACCATGCTATCGATGGATTCAGAGTTTGATAATAATAATAATAATAGTAATGATGATGATGATGATGATAATAATAATAATAATAATTAATAATAATAATAATAATAATAATATAAAAATTGGAGATTTATCCTTCGAAGAAGTGGAAAAATTAAAATATTTTGGAGCAACAGTAACAAATATAAATGACACTCGGGAGGAAATTAAACACAGAATAAATATGGGAAATGCCTGTCATTATTCGGTTGAGAAGCTTTTATCATCCAGTTTGCTGTCAAAAAATCTGAAAGTTAGAATTTATAAAACAGTTATATTACCGGTTCTTCTGTATGGTTGTGAAACTTGGACTCTTACTTTGAGAGAGGAACAGAGATTAAGGATGTTTGAGAATAAGGTTCTTAGGAAAATATTTAGGGCTAGGAGGGATGAAGTTACAGGAGAATGGAGAAAGTTACACAACGCAGAACTGCACGCATTGTATTCTTCACCTAACATAATTAGGAACATTAAATCCAGACGTTTGAGATGGGCAGGGCATGTAACACGTATGGGCGAATCCAGAAATGCATATAGAGTGTTAGTCGGGAGGCCGGAGGGAAAAAGACCTTTGGGGAGTCCGAGACGTAGATGGGAGAATATTAAAATGGATTTGAGAGAGGTGGGATATGATGGTAGAGACTGGATTAACCTTGCACAGGATAGGGACCAATGGTGGGCTTATGTGAGGGCGGCAATGAACCTGCGGCTTCTAAAATTTATTAGTATTTACGACAGCTCGTGGCCCATTTCAGAGCAAAGGACAAGAACTCCAGCTATGACAGTAAAAGATTCTGCAATTCCATATATCCCAACTTCTCCAATAGTCTTAAGTGATTGTCATAGCAACTAGGATCGGTACTAAGAATGTCATTTGTTTCGGGCGTTTTAATTAGATCGTAAGTTGTCGCCATCGTATTTCTGCCGTCCAGAAAGCTGCCAGACGATTCTGGGAACCAAGAAGGAAGCCGTTCATGCGGAGCAAGGGTATCGGGGAGGTCAACCTTGGTTAAAGAGGACGGAGAGAACCGGAAGTGGAGATAAGAATACGAAAAAATTAAGCAGGAGATAATGCAGAAAAAAGAAGGGCAAAAGATAATAATTGTGATGAGTTACGCAGGAATAAGAAGAAAATGAAAAGCGAAAAAACGTGAAAGAAAATTGAAGAAGAAGAAAAATAAATCAAAGGATGCTGAAGGAGGAGAGAAAACATGAATTAAAAGTCGTGAAAGACAAGAGAAGTAAAACAAACAAAGATTGAGGACTGTGAAAGAGGTAAAGAAAAACTAAGGATTGTGAAAGAAGATTAGAAAAAGAAACAGAATTCAAGGATGGTGAAAGAGAATAGGATCAGAAAAAAGAATGTGTAAAGGGCATAAACAGTATAGATACCAAAATTTTAATAGATGTCAGGTTTCGTAATTCCAAAAAAAAAAAGGTCTTAATAAAATTTCTTCGTTAATTTCCGAGTTCAATAGGCTACTTTCAGAAAATATGGCAGTTTAAATAGGAATATGACAAATTAAAATTAGGACCTATTATTATTTTTTTGTTTATTTAACAACGCTGTATCAACTACTAAGTTCCTTAGCGTCCATGGGATTGGTAATGGCGAGGCGGTATTTGGCGAGATGACGTCAGGGATTCGCCACAGATTTGTCTCAATTGGCATTACTGAATAACATTCAATTTCTTTATTGCTGTAATCGTTATTCATTTATTTCAACTTCACAATGTCTGAATAGGTTAAGTATTCATAAATATATACAATTATTAACATTTTGTGAGCGGATTTTAGGGATATATTATTTACATTTTTATTTTACTCACGAAATAGTCCTAATAAGTGTCACTCGAGGTCTGAGATTTCCCGAATAAATCCACTCTCTTCTCTCGTGGATGATGATACTGAGATGATGATTATGTTGTTGACGATAGTGATCAGAGTGCTGCATTGGAGTTAAATCGCTCGCTTGAACTCGGTCGAGTGTCGCACGCTCGAGTGAGATACGATCGGTCGTGATACGCTCGTAATAAATGGAAGCACAGTATAAGGTCATCTCATCGACATGTCTTATCTTGTATGGAAGGCGACAGATAAGATACACATCTGTTTTGCTCACACGGCAAAAATAAGGCTTTATTTTCTGCGTTTATGAAAAACGTTTAATGGAACGTACCAAAACAGGAACATGAAGTTATAAATAAAATAGTATGAAAAACTTAGATGTACAGTTATTATTGCTATTTAATAATTATTCAATATTTGATTTACCACATATATAATATGATAGGTCCATACATAGTGTTCCGCCTATATACTGCGACAATGTAGAAACGTTTTACAAAATATTATTGATATAGCAGTGGATTAATAACAATATTAGTACAGAGATAACGTCACAGAAAATATAATAAAACGAATAATCATGCTGCACAACTGTTACAGACGCAAAGATTGATACACTAATTATTAGAGATTATTATTATTGTTATTATTATTATTATTATTATTATTATTATTATTATTATTACTAGAAAACTTGAAACAGTTCTTGCATTATCGTGATTGTGTTTTCCGTTTATAATAATTACATTTACATCCAATAACATCTATCAGATGTGGCAAAAACAAAATCACTCCTGTGTGGGGGGGGGGAAGGGGAAACATCTGTGCGAGATCATGCGTATTTGCTTGGTTTCCGCACAAAACCAACCCGCGGAAAGTCTAAAATTCCACATTCAGTATTCCCAACGTAACACACATAACAATTTCCCTCTTCTTACCGCTTAAGCGCGACATTCATTTTACTGCTTTAGGCTTTTAACATATTATTTTTAAAGACGTTCAACATAGTAATAATTATAAATTGGAAACTTACCACTGCAATTTCACCTAAATTGCAATGTTAATTATTGTTTTTAAATATTTGCAAAAATTAAGTAAACTCTACAACTCCACTAAAGTTACTGCATTCGTGATGCAAGTAACATTAAGGAAGCCGTGAAAAAATCAACAAGATTCATGACTCAACATAGACTGGGGGGTCCACACCTGTGGAGTAACGGTTAGAACGTCTAGCCGCGAAACCAGGTGGCCCGGGTTCGATTCCCGGTCGGGGCAAGTTACCTGGTTGAGGTTTTTTCCGGGGTTTTCCCTCAACCCAATATGAGCAAATGCTGGGTAACTTTCGGTGTTGGACCCCGGACTCATTTCACCGGCATTATCACCTTCATCTCATTCAGACGCTAAATAACCTAAGCTGTTGATAAAGCGTCGTAAAATAACCTACTTAAAAAAATAAAAAAAATAGACTGGGGGGGGGGAAAGACAGACGTACATCACAGCCTGCTGGAGTATAGTAAACACAGAAAACATTTTAAAACAACAATGTTGAAGATAGATACATTTGTTTTCCAAAGTTGCCGTCATTGAACAGAAACCAAGATGGAGATTTCATTGCAACTAATTAGAAATTCCTCTTTCAGGTATGTAATAAACGATCTTCGCACAAATTAATGTACGGTACACGAGCGGTATGTTTGTTTTCATGTTCTCGGAAATTAAAAAAGCTCAACTACGTTTCGCTTTTTCAGTCTTTTATTCGAACATGAAAACGTCAACATACCGCTCTTGTAACGTATTTTACTATTACCTACAACATTTATATTACATTTTAAAGCAAGTTTTGTAGTTGTACTATGGAGAGGTTAGTTAAACACTGCAAAGTTTTGAAATGATAAACATCTATGATGTTACTACACAGTTCATCACTGTAACAAGAACGAATGTCTAACGCTCGGCTTATACCGTTCGAGGATTTATCGCTCGTGACAATTTTACCCATCATGCATGTGCGCTACCTATCGGATTATGCTATGAACTACATTTCGCTCGAGCGAAAACGTCCGATACACACCTCTGGTAGTGATGTTAATTATAATGGGAATGATTATGGAAAGTCACGGGAATTGTAATGGTAGTGAAGGTAATTGGCGTGAAATGTTACATGGTGTAATTCTTGAGTTTCACATCTCATTGGAGATTTGATACAAGGACCCCACGGAAGCAAGGTAGCCATACATAAGGTCTGCGTTCCTGGGATGTGAACGAAATAGCAAAATGTATCGAAGCAATTTCACAAAAATTTTCCCTCTCTTTTTTGAATAGGGAAGGATAGAAAATTTTGCTCGATTCAGGAGGCCTTGTAACGTGGCACCTGAGAGATAGAACTGAGTGGAACGACAGAAGAGGAAAATGGGACTCCTAAGCTTTGAGAATATGAAGGACGGGGAAGTCACATTAGATGGAGGTTATGAAATGCTGGAGTCTATAGTGCAGGTATAAACTGTGATTACACGGTGAAACAGTTGAAGAAAGTCAAGTTAGTTAAGAGAACGTCCAGGTTTGGACTCAGAAGTCTCTCTCCGAGATAATATTAGGCTAAGCGACCTTTTTTCTAAGATGAACTTCTTAAAAATCCACAATGTCACGATTATCTACAATTTCTACTAAACTACTTACCGGATTTTGTTCATATTCAGTATCTACGAGTCAATTTATCAGGGAATGATGTACATGAAATGTAATAATTTTAGTACTAGTCTGTCTGTGTACAGTGATTTCTACTAAACTATTGGACGGATTTTGAATAATTTCGAGGGAAAAATTGTTCCGGAGCCGGGTATCGAACCCGGCACCCTTGGTTTAACGTACCAACGCTCTACCACTGAGCTACTCGGGAACTCTAACCGACACCGATCCAATTTTTCCCTCTATATCCACAGACCTCAAAGTGGGCTGACAACCGTCAAGCAACCAACTTCGAGTGCACACTAACTCCGTGTGACTTAAATTGTGGTTTTCTGTTAACGAACAGTGACGTGTATTATGCAAATCAAGATTTCAGGTATAACTCCCTGGTACGTTAAACCAAGGGTCCTGGGTTCGATACCCGGCTCCGGAACAATTTTTCCCTCGAAATTATTCAAATCAACTTTACAGGGAGTTATACCTGGACGGATTTTGTTCATATTCAGTATCTACGAGTCAATTTATCAGGGAATGATGTACATGAAATATAATAATTTTAGTACAATATTCCATCGTCTGTGGTGACGCCAATTATGTTAGTTACGTGGAACAGTAGACTATTCTGCGTCTTCACGTGCTACTCAGCTGCAGTATCGCGGGATGCCTGCCTGCTGGGGGCATCCGGTAATTAAGAAGTGGCGAGCAGCACCAGATGGCACAGACTCGAACCTGCACGCGATACCGCGATCAACACGTCACGAGCCGCCGCTGATGATGCTCGCTGAGAGTAGAAGTTCATTGAATCTAGGGAACTTGGGAGTGACGTGAGATAATGCAGGCAGCCGTGGAACGGGATGATAGAATCTAATTGGCCGTGGAGTGGCGTAATTGAATATAGAAGACCGTGGAACGAGTCCATTGTGAATACAACAGCGTGGAGTAACATAGTAGAGTGTAGGATAGAACTGCAGAGCGGTCTAATGGAATTTAGGAAGCCGTGCAAGGGCATCATTTATAAGAAATATAGAATTTAGGAGGCCGTGCAAGGGCATAATTTATAGGAAATACAGAATTTAGGAGGCCGTGCAAGGGCATAATTTATAATAATATATAGAATTTAGGAGGCCGTGCAAGGGCATAATTTATAGGAAATATAGAATTAGGAGGCCGTGCAAGGGCATAATTTATAAGAAATATAGAATTTAGGAGGCCGTGCAAGGGTATAATTTATAGAAAATATAGAATTTAGGAGGCCGTGCAAGGGCATAATTTATAAGAAATATAGAATTTAGGAGGCCGTGCAAGGGCATAATTTATAAGAAATATAGAATTTAGGAGGCCGTGCAAGGGCATAATTTATAAGAAATATAGAATTTAGGAGGCCGTGCAAGGGCATAATTTATAAGAAATATAGAATTTAGGAGGCCGTGCAAGGGCATAATTTATAAGAAATATAGAATTTAGGAGGCCGTGCAAGGGCATAATTTATAGGAAATACAGAATTTAGGAGGCCGTGCAAGGGCATAATTTATAATAATATATAGAATTTAGGAGGCCGTGCAGGGCATAATTTATAGGAAATATAGAATTAGGAGGCCGTGCAAGGGCATAATTTATAAGAAATATAGAATTTAGGAGGCCGTGCAAGGGTATAATTTATAGAAAATATAGAATTTAGGAGGCCGTGCAAGGGCATAATTTATAAGAAATATAGAATTTAGGAGGCCGTGCAAGGGCATAATTTATAAGAAATATAGAATTTAGGAGGCCGTGCAAGGGCACAATTTATAGGAAATATAGAATTTAGGAGGCCGTGCAAGGGCATAATTTATAGGAAATATAGAATTTAGGAGGCCGTGCAAGGGCATAATTTATAGGAAATATAGAATTTAGGAGGCCGTGCAAGGGCATAATTTATAGGAAATATAGAATTTAGGAGGCCGTGCAAGGGCATAATTTATAGGAAATATAGAATTTCGAAGGCCGTGCAAGGGCATAATTTATAGGAAGTATAGAATTTAGGAGGCCGTGCAAGGGCATAATTTATAGGAAATATAGAATTTAGTAGGCCGTGCAAGGACATAATTTATAGGAAATACAGAATTTAGGAGGCCGTGCAAGGGCATAATTTATAGGAAATATAGAATTTAGGAGGCCGTGCAAGGGCATAATTTATAGGAAATATAGAATTTCGGAGGCTGTGCAAGGGCATAATTTATAGGAAATATAGAATTCAGGAGGCCGTGCAAGGGCATAATTTATAGGAAATATAGAATTTAGGAGGCCGTGCAAGGGCATAATTTATAGGAAATATAGAATTTAGGAGGCCGTGCAAGGGCATAATTTATAGGAAATATAGAATTTCGGAGGCCGTGCAAGGGCATAGTTTATAGGAAATATTGAATTTAGGAGGCCGTGCAAGGGCATAATTTATAGGAAATATAGAATTTAGGAGGCCGTGCAAGGGCATAATTTATAGGAAATATAGAATTTCGGAGGCCGTGCAAGGGCATAATTTATAGGAAATACAGAATTTAGGAGGCCGTGCAAGGGCATAATTTATAGGAAATATAGAATTTAGGAGGCCGTGCAAGGGCATAATTTATAGGAAATAGGAGGCCGTGGTGTGATCTTATGGAATTTAGGAGGCCGTGCAAGGGCATAATTTATAGGAAATATAGAATTTAGGAGGCCGTGCAAGGGCATAATTTATAGAAAATAGGAGGCCGTGGTGTGATCTTATGGAATTTAGGAGGCCGTGCAAGGGCATAATTTATAGGAAATATAGAATTTAGGAGGCCGTGCAAGGGCATAATTTATAGAAAATAGGAGGCCGTGGTGTGATCTTATGGAATTTAGGAGGCCGTGCAAGGGCATAATTTATAGGAAATATAGAATTTAGGAGGCCGTGCAAGGGAATTATTTATAGAAAATAGGACGCCGTGATGTGATTTTATAGAATTTAGGAGGCCGTGCAAATGCATAATTTATAGGAAATAGGAGGCCATGGTGTGATTTTATGGAATTTAGGAGGCCGTGCAAGGGCATAATTTATAGGAAATAGGACGCCGTGATGTGATTTTATGGAATTTAGGAGGCCGTGCAAGGGCATAATTTATAGGAAATAGGAGGCCATGGTGTGATTTTATGGAATTTAGGAGGCCGTGCAAGGGCATAATTTATAGAAAATTGGACGCCGTGATGTGATTTTATGGAATTTAGGAGGCCGTGCAAGGGCATAATTTATAGGAAATAGGAGGCCATGGTGTGATTTTATGGAATTTAGGAGGCCGTGCAAGGGCATAATTTATAGAAAATAGGACGCCGTGATGTGATTTTATGGAATTTAGGAGGCCGTGCAAGGGCATAATTTATAGGAAATAGGAGGCCGTGTTGTGATCTTATGGAATTTAGGAGGCCGTGCAAGGGCATAATTTATAGAAAATAGGAGGCCGTGGTGTGATCTGATGCAATTAAGGAGGCCGTGCAATGGTATGGAATCTAGAGAGTTACAAAGTGGCACAATGAAGTCCGGAAGACTCTAGATTCTAGACTATATAGTCATAAAGATGCTAAGACGTAAGTTGATTAAATCCAGAGGGTTTTGAAGCTGTCTTATTGATTATTGTAGGTCTTGGAGTAATGCAATTGAATCCTGGAGGTTGTGTAAAAAGAAATTACGAGAAAATGTTTCATGATCTTCTGAGGAGTCGATTCAGAAGGGAAAGGAAGTTTTTAATAGAACATGGAGCATCTCCAGCGCACCACTGGAAAAAGAACGAGGGAAGAGACTAGTTAAGTGCTTTGTGTGGAGTATAGCATTATTTTGTGTCTGTATTTTGGATTTGTTAGGATATCTAATGTTGTTGTCTTTTGTGTAATGCATTAGGCCTATTGTATTAGACTATTTAATGCAGAACTTTATTATTTAAGTCCCTAGGGACATTTCATACAGGTTAAAGTAGAATATGTTGACATGAAAGAAAAATTATGAAGTCTGTTACTAAATACTGGTTTTGAGATCAAATTCGTTTTATTTTTTGACAAATTTTCAATTATTTCACGAATTAGATTGTTTTATATGTATGTATTTATTAACACTACAATTGGTATACACCCGGTGGCAGTGATATGTAATGTACAATAATTACAGCAATAAAAATAAAGTAAACGTAAATGTAATTCTAACTATAAATAAACAGATGCAATAAACCTAGGACTATAAATAAAAACGTCCACACCTGTGGAGTAACGGCTAGCGCGACTGGCCGCGAAACCAGGTGACCCAGGTTCGATTTCCGGTCGGGTCAAGTTACCAGGTTGAGGTTTTTTCCGGGGTTTTCCCTCAACTCAATATAAGCAAATGCTGGGTAATTTTCGGTGCTGGACCCCGGACTCATTTCACCGGCATTATCACCCTCATCTCATTCAGACGCTAAATAACCTAAGATGTTGATAAAGTGTCGTAAAATAACCTACTTAAAAATAAATAGAACCAAGGACTACCAGACTTTGAGAAACCCCATATGTCAAACATTTTCAGACATGAATATTGAGTCATATTCTGTTTAAAAATATTCTTTATGCTCGACCATGCCGAAATGTAGTAATTATACACCTGGTAGCAGTTCTTTAATGCATGTCATTAAAGTACACCTACTCATTAAAGTACAGGTGTTCAGCCAATGACAAGTCAGCTTACAGGTGTTGGGCCAATGACAAGTCTGCTTTGTACCGTTATAAAACCGCAAGTATCGATTATTCTCGGATATGCAATCGAAAGAGAATTAGCGAAAAGTCACGGAGGCTGGAAATCCAATACTGTCGCAGAAGGTTATGTTCTGTTAGTATAATAATTAGCGTTAATTGTAAATAATATTCAAATAAATTCAATTTGTCATCTCGTTTTTTCAATTATAAATAAATTTCCAGGTTATATCAGACTAATGTTCATTCTTATTCCGTGCCAAGATCAATGACATTCGGCCACGGAAAAAATCAATACTTTCGCGTCTGCGCACATCTCACAATTCAGGTCAGTTCGCACATAACCATAAAAAGACCTAATTTTCAATACTTTCAAGTTAGGAATATGGTCGAGCATAAAAAGTCGTATGAAACTTGCCTATAATGGTAATTAAGACGCTCGTATGAAAATTATGAAACTCGCTTGCGCTCGTTTCATAAACAATCATCATATTCGAATACATCATACTATTTCTTCTCTTGGACTTACTTACAAATGGTTTTTAAGAAACCCGAAGGTTCATTGCCGCCCTCACATAAGCCCGCCAGCGGTCCCTATCCTGTGCAAGATTAATCCAGTCTCTCTCATCATACCCCACCTCCCTCAAATCCATTTTAATATTATCCTCCCATCTACGTCTCGGCCTTCCCAAAGGTCTTTTTCCCTCCGGTCTCCCAACTAACACTCTATATGCATTTCTGGATTCGCCCATACGTGCTACATGCCCTGCCCATCTCAAACGTCTGGATTTAATGTTCCTAATTATGTCAGGTGAAGAATACAATGCGTGCAGTTCTGTGTTGTGTAACTTTCTCCATTCTCCTGTAACTTCATCCCGCTTAGCCCCAAATATTTTCCTAAGCACCTTATTCTCAAACACCCTTAACCTATGTTCATCTCTCAGAGTGAGAGTCCAAGTTTCAGAACCATACAGAAGAACCGGTAATATAACTGTTTTATAAATTCTAACTTTCAGATTTTTTGACAGCAGACTAGATGATAAAAGCTTTCAACCGAATAATAACAGGCATTTCCCATATTTATTCTGCGTTTAATTTTCTCCCGAGTGTCATTTATATTTGTTACTGTTGCTCCAAGATATTTGAATTTTTCCACCTCTTCGAAGGATAAATCTCCAATTTTTATATTTCCATTTCGTACAATATTCTGGTCACGAGACATAATCATAATCTCTTGGACTACATCCATTTACTAGGAAAATAAATGTTACAAGGAAGATTGTCACAAATACAAATAGCATTGTTACACACGGCCCCCTAGCGGCCTCTGTGTGCGTTGCGTTAACTACCACAAAACAAATGCCGCACCGCTCTTCAATCCAATGGACAGCATTTCAGCAAATCTATAGAGAGGGCAGTCATGGCGGAGGGGTGTAATTTAATATTTTGTGACAAACACAAACGTCTGCACGAAATTGTAATTTGTAATCTAGTTAAGCTTACAGAATTGATCCCTAGAAGGAAATTATAACGTGTTTTGAAATGGAAGAGTCGTTTTTTAATAACTCTGACGCCAGATCTGCTGTAACGCGTTGGCTGCGATGAATAAATACTCCACTCGCGGTGATATTGGATATGTTGATCCTTGCTTACGGTAGAATTTTTATCCTCTTTGAGCCACGGTAACTCTATACGATATCGGGAAATGGTTTGTCGGCTTCCAATGAATTTACCGAACGTAGATAAGTCTACAAAATGCGTCATTGGAAAGAGAGGACAATGTGTGTTTGAAGGTCCTGCCACAAGCTTTTAGAAGAATAACTAAATGGAAGTTCAGTATTTGTACACAGACTTCCAGAATCGAAGAATTCAGTTGTGAGTTTATAGAATTCTTTCTTAGCTTCTACATCCTGACATAATTTCTTTTCTTATTATGAATAAACAGACAGACAGACAGACAAGCCTAAGTAGGTAAATAAATGAGTGAATGAACGAGTACACGAAGAAATTAATGAGTGAATGGACAAACGAATGAATGTGTGAATGAAGAAATAAATGAATGAGTGAATGTGGAAATGAACGAGTGAATGAAGAAATAAATGAATGAGTGAATGTGCAAATGAACGAGTGAATGAAGAAATAAATGAATGAGTGAATGTGGAAATGAACGAGTGAATGAAGAAATAAATGAATGAGTGAATGTGGAAACGAACGAGTGAATGAAGAAATAAATGAATGAGTGAATGTGGAAATGAACGAGTGAATGAAGAAATAAATGAATGAGTGAATGTGGAAATGAACGAGTGAATGAAGAAATAAATGCATGAGTGATTGTGGAAATGAACGAGTAAATGAAGAAATAAATGAATGAGTGAATGGAGAAATAAATGAGTGAATGGAGAAATGAATGAGTGAATGGAGAAAAGAATGAGTGAATGGAGAAATGAATGAGTGAATGGAGAAATGAATGAATGAGTGAATGTGGAAACCAACGAGTGAATGAAGAAATAAATGAATGAGTGAATGGAGAAATGAATGAGTGAATGGAGAAATGAATGAGCGAATGGAGAAATGAATGAGTGAATGGAGAAATGAATGAATGAGTGAATGAAGAAATAAATGAATGAGTGAATGTGGAAATGAACGAGTGAATGAAGAAATAAATGAATGAGTGAATGGAGAAATGAATGAGCGAATGGAGAAATGAATGAGTGAATGCAGAAATGAATGAGTGAATGTAGAAATGAATGAGTGAATGTGGAAATGAATGAGTGAATGGAGAAATGAATGAGTGAATGGAGAAATGAATGAATGAGTGAATGTGGAAACGAACGAGTGAATGAAGAAATAAATGAATGAGTGAATGGAGAAATGAATGAGTGAATGGAGAAATGAATGAGTGAATGGAGAAATGAACGAGTGAATGAAGAAATAAATGAATGAGTGAATGTGGAAATGAACGAGCTAATGGAGAAATGAATGAGTGAATGGAGAAATGAATGAGTGAATGGAGAAATGAATGAGCCAATGGAGAAATGAATGAGCGAATGGAGAAATGAATGAGCCAATGGAGAAATGGATGAGCGAATGGAGAAATGAATGAGTGAATGGAGAAATGAATGAGCTAATGGAGAAATGAATGAGTGAATGGAGAAATGAATAAGCGAATGGGGAAATGAATGAGCGAATGGAGAAATGAATGAGTGAATGGAGAAATGAATGAGCGAATGGAGAAATGAATGAGCGAATGGAGAAATGAATGAGTGAATGGAGAAATGAATGAGTGAATGGACAAATGAATGAGCGAATGGAGAAATGAATGAGCGAATGGAGAAATGAATGAGCGAATGGAGAAATGAATGAGTGAATGGAGAAATAAATGATTGAATGAATGAATGATTGAATGAATGAATGAATAAATGGAGAAATTAATGAGTGAATGGAGAAATGAATGAGCTAATGGAGAAATGAATGAGTGAATGGAGAAATGAATGAGCGAATGGAGAAATGAATGAGCTAATGGAGAAATGAATTAGCTAATGGAGAAATGAATGAGTGAATGGAGAAATGAATGAGTGAATGGAGAAATGAATGAGCTAATGGAGAAATGAATGAGTGAATGGAGAAATGAATGAGCGAATGGAGAAATGAATGAGCGAATGGAGAAATGAATGAGCGAATGGAGAAATGAATGAGCGAATGGAGAAATGAATGAGCGAATGGAGAAATGAATGAGTGAATGGAGAATTGAATGATTGAATGAATTAATGAGAAAATGGAGAAATTAATGAGTGAATGGAGAAATGAATGAGCTAATGGAGAAATGAATGAGTGAATGGAGAAATGAATGAGCGAATGGAGAAATGAATGAGCGAATGGAGAAATGAATGAGCTAATGGAGAAATGAATGAGCTAATGGAGAAATGAATGAGTGAATGGAGAAATGAATGAGTGAATGGAGAAATGAATGAGTGAATGGAGAAATGAATGAGCGAATGGAGAAATGAATAAGTGAATGGAGAAATGAATGAGTGAATGGAGAAATGAATGAGTGAATGGAGAAATGAACGAGTGAATGAAGAAATAAATGAATGAGCTAATGGAGAAATGAATGAGCGAATGGAGAAATGAATGAGCGAATGGAGAAATGAATGAGCGAATGGAGAAATGAACGAGCGAATGGAGAAATGAATGAGCGAATGGAGAAATGAATGAGTGAATGGAGAAATGAATGAGCGAATGGAGAAATGAATGAGTGAATGGAGAAATGAATGAGCGAATGGAGAAATGAATGAGTAAATGGAGAAATGAATGAGTGAATGGAGAAATGAATGAGTGAATGGAGAAATGAATGAATGAATGGAGAAATGAATGAGTGAATGGAGAAATGAATGAGTGAATGGAGAAATGAATGAGCGAATGGAGAAATGAATGAGTGAATGGAGAAATGAATGAGCGAATGGAGAAATGAATGAGCGAATGGAGAAATGAATGAGTGAATGGAGAAATGAATGAGTGAATGGAGAAATGAATGAGTGAATGGAGAAATGAATGAGTGAATGGAGAAATGAATGAGCGAATGGAGAAATGAATGAGCGAATGGAGAAATGAATGAGTAAATGGAGAAATGAATGAGCGAATGGAGAAATGAATGAGCGAATGGAGAAATGAATGAGCGAATGGAGAAATGAATGAGTAAATGGAGAAATGAATGAGTGAATGGAGAAATGAATGAGTGAATGGAGAAATGAATGAGCGAATGGAGAAATGAATGAGCGAATGGAGAAATGAATGAGCGAATGGAGAAATGAATGAGCGAATGTAGAAAAGAATGAGCGAATGTAGAAATGAATGAGCGAATGGAGAAATGACTGAGCGAATGGAGAAATGAATGAGCTAATGGAGAAATGAATGAGCTAATGGAGAAATGAATGAGTGAATGGAGAAATGAATGAGTGAATGGAGAAATGAATGAGCTAATGGAGAAATGAATGAGCGAATGGAGAAATGAATGAGCGAATGGAGAAATGAATGAGCGAATGGAGAAATGAATGAGCGAATGGAGAAATGAATGAGTGAATGGAGAAATGAATGAGCGAATGGAGAAATGAATGAGCGAATGGAGAAATGAATGAGCGAATGGAGAAATGAATGAGTAAATGGAGAAATGAATGAGTGAATGGAGAAATGAATGAGCGAATGGAGAAATGAATGAGTGAATGGAGAAATGAATGAATGAATGGAGAAATGAATGAGTGAATGGAGAAATGAATGAGCGAATGGAGAAATGAATGAGCGAATGGAGAAATGAATGAGCGAATGGAGAAATGAATGAGCGAATGGAGAAATGAATGAGCGAATGGAGAAATGAATGAGTGAATGGAGAAATGAATGAGCGAATGGAGAAATGAATGAGCGAACGGAGAAATGAATGAGTGAATGGAGAAATGAATGAGCGAATGGAGAAATGAATGAGTGAATGGAGAAATGAATGAGCGAATGGAGAAATGAATGAGTGAATGGAGAAATGAATGAGTGAATGGAGAAATGAATGAGTGAATGGAGAACTGAATGAGCGAATGGAGAAATGAATGAGCGAATGGAGAAATGAATGAGCGAATGGAGAAATGAATGAGTGAATGGAGAAATGAATGAGTGAATGGAGAAATGAATGAGTGAATGGAGAAATGAATGAGCGAATGGAGAAATGAATGAGTGAATGTGGAAATGAACGAGTGAATGAAGAAATAAATGAATGAGTGAATGTAGAAATGAATGAGCGAATGGAGAAATGAATGAGTGAATGCAGAAATGAATGAGTGAATGGAGAAATGAATGAGTGAATGTGGAAATGAATGAGTGAATGGAGAAATGAATGAGTGAATGGAGAAATGAATGAATGAGTGAATGTGGAAACGAACGAGTGAATGAAGAAATAAATGAATGAGGGAATGGAGAAATGAATGAGTGAATGGAGAAATGAATGAGTGAATGGAGAAATGAATGAGTGAATGGAGAAATGAACGAGTGAATGAAGAAATAAATGAATGAGTGAATGTGGAAATGAACGAGCTAATGGAGAAATGAATGAGCGAATGTAGAAATGAATGAGCGAATGTAGAAATGAATGAGCGAATGGAGAAATGAATGAGCGAATGGAGAAATGAATGAGCTAATGGAGAAATGAATGAGCTAATGGAGAAATGAATGAGTGAATGGAGAAATGAATGAGTGAATGGAGAAATGAATGAGCTAATGGAGAAATGAATGAGCGAATGGAGAAATGAATGAGCGAATGGAGAAATGAATGAGCGAATGGAGAAATGAATGAGCGAATGGAGAAATGAATGAGTGAATGGAGAAATGAATGAGCGAATGGAGAAATGAATGAGCGAATGGAGAAATGAATGAGCGAATGGAGAAATGAATGAGTAAATGGAGAAATGAAGGAGTGAATGGAGAAATGAATGAGCGAATGGAGAAATGAATGAGTGAATGGAGAAATGAATGAGTGAATGGAGAAATGAATGAGTGAATGGAGAAATGAATGAGCGAATGGAGAAATGAATGAGCGAATGGAGAAATGAATGAGCGAATGGAGAAATGAATGAGCGAATGGAGAAATGAATGAGCGAATGGAGAAATGAATGAGTGAATGGAGAAATGAATGAGCGAATGGAGAAATGAATGAGCGAACGGAGAAATGAATGAGTGAATGGAGAAATGAATGAGCGAATGGAGAAATGAATGAGTGAATGGAGAAATGAATGAACGAATGGAGAAATGAATGAGTGAATGGAGAAATGAATGAGTGAATGGAGAAATGAATGAGTGAATGGAGAACTGAATGAGCGAATGGAGAAATGAATGAGCGAATGGAGAAATGAATGAGCGAATGGAGAAATGAATGAGCGAATGGAGAAATGAATGAGTGAATGGAGAAATGAATGAGTGAATGGAGAAATGAATGAGTGAATGGAGAAATGAATGAGCGAATGGAGAAATGAATGAGTGAATGTGGAAATGAACGAGTGAATGAAGAAATAAATGAATGAGTGAATGGAGAAATGAATGAGCGAATGGAGAAATGAATGAGTGAATGCAGAAATGAATGAGTGAATGGAGAAATGAATGAGTGAATGTGGAAATGAATGAGTGAATGGAGAAATGAATGAGAGAATGGAGAAATGAATGAATGAGTGAATGTGGAAACGAACGAGTGAATGAAGAAATAAATGAATGAGTGAATGGAGAAATGAATGAGTGAATGGAGAAATTAATGAGTGAATGGAGAAATGAACGAGTGAATGAAGAAATAAATGAATGAGTGAATGTGGAAATGAACGAGCTAATGGAGAAATGAATGAGTGAATGGAGAAATGAATGAGTGAATGGAGAAATGAATGAGTGAATGGAGAAAAGAATGAGCCAATGGAGAAATGAATGAGCGAATGGAGAAATGAATGAGCCAATGGAGAAATGGATGAGCGAATGGAGAAATGAATGAGTGAATGGAGAAATGAATGAGCTAATGGAGAAATGAATGAGCTAATGGAGAAATGAATGAGCGAATGGGGAAATGAATGAGCGAATGGAGAAATGAATGAGCGAATGGAGAAATGAATGAGTGAATGGAGAAATGAATGAGCGAATGGAGAAATGAATGAGCGAATGGATAAATGAATGAGCGAATGGAGAAATGAATGAGCGAATGGAGAAATGAATGAGTGAATGGAGAAATGAATGATTGAATGAATGAATGATTGAATGAATGAATGAATAAATGGAGAAATTAATGAGTGAATGGAGAAATGAATGAGCTAATGGAGAAATGAATGAGTGAATGGATAAATGAATGAGCGAATGGAGAAATGAATGAGCTAATGGAGAAATGAATTAGCTAATGGAGAAATGAATGAGTGAATGGAGAAATGAATGAGTGAATGGAGAAATGAATGAGCTAATGGAGAAATGAATGAGTGAATGGAGAAATGAATGAGCGAATGGAGAAATGAATGAGCGAATGGAGAAATGAATGAGCGAATGGAGAAATGAATGAGCGAATGGAGAAATGAATGAGCGAATGGAGAAATGAATGAGTGAATGGAGAATTGAATGATTGAATGAATTAATGAGAAAATGGAGAAATTAATGAGTGAATGGAGAAATGAATGAGCTAATGGAGAAATGAATGAGTGAATGGAGAAATGAATGAGCGAATGGAGAAATGAATGAGCGAATGGAGAAATGAATGAGCTAATGGAGAAATGAATGAGCTAATGGAGAAATGAATGAGTGAATGGAGAAATGAATGAGTGAATGGAGAAATGAATGAGTGAATGGAGAAATGAATGAGGGAATGGAGAAATGAATGAGTGAATGGAGAAATGAATGAGCGAATGGAGAAATGAATAAGTGAATGGAGAAATGAATGAGTGAATGGAGAAATGAATGAGCGAATGGAGAAATGAACGAGTGAATGAAGAAATAAATGAATGAGCTAATGGAGAAATGAATGAGCGAATGGAGAAATGAATGAGCGAATGGAGAAATGAATGAGCGAATGGAGAAATGAATGAGCGAATGGAGAAATGAATGAGCGAATGGAGAAATGAATGAGTGAATGGAGAAATGAATGAGCGAATGGAGAAATGAATGAGCGAATGGAGAAATGAATGAGTAAATGGAGAAATGAATGAGTGAATGGAGAAATGAATGAGTGAATGGAGAAATGAATGAGTGAATGGAGAAATGAATGAGTGAATGGAGAAATGAATGAGTGAATGGAGAAATGAATGAGCGAATGGAGAAATGAATGAGTGAATGGAGAAATGAATGAGCGAATGGAGAAATGAATGAGCGAATGGAGAAATGAATGAGTGAATGGAGAAATGAATGAGCGAATGGAGAAATGAATGAGCGAATGGAGAAATGAATGAGTAAATGGAGAAATGAATGAGTGAATGGAGAAATGAATGAGCGAATGGAGAAATGAATGAGCGAATGGAGAAATGAATGAGTGAATGGAGAAATGAATGAGTGAATGGAGAAAAGATGAGTGAATGGAGAAATGAATGAGTGAATGGAGAAATGAATGAGCGAATGGAGAAATGAATGAGCGAATGGAGAAATGAATGAGTAAATGGAGAAATGAATGAGCGAATGGAGAAATGAATGAGCGAATGGAGAAATGAATGAGCGAATGGAGAAATGAATGAGTAAATGGAGAAATGAATGAGTGAATGGAGAAATGAATGAGTGAATGGAGAAATGAATGAGCGAATGGAGAAATGAATGAGTGAATGGAGAAATGAATGAGTGAATGGAGAAATGAATGAGTGAATGGAGAACTGAATGAGCGAATGGAGAAATGAATGAGCGAATGGAGAAATGAATGAGCGAATGGAGAAATGAATGAGTGAATGGAGAAATGAATGAGTGAATGGAGAAATGAATGAGTGAATGGAGAAATGAATGAGTGAATGGAGAAATGAATGAGCTAATGGAGAAATGAATGAGTGAATGGAGAAATGAATGAGCGAATGGAGAAATGAATGAGTGAATGGAGAAATGAATGAGCGAATGGAGAAATGAATGAGCGAATGGAGAAATGAATGAGCGAATGGAGAAATGAATGAGCGAATGGAGAAATGAATGAGCTAATGGAGAAATGAATGATCTAATGGAGAAATGAATGAGTGAATGGAGAACTGAATGAGTGTATGGAGAACTGAATGAGTGAATGGAGAAATGAATGAGCGAATGGAGAAATGAATGAGTGAATGGAGAAATGAATGAGTGAATGGAGAAATGAATGAGTGAATGGAGAAATGAATGAGTGAATGGAGAACTGAATGAGCGAATGGAGAAATGAATGAGTGAATGGAGAAATGAATGAGTGAATGGAGAAATGAATGAGCGAATGGAGAAATGAATGAGTGAATGGAGAAAAGAATGAGCCAATGGAGAAATGAATGAGCGAATGGAGAAATGAATGAGCCAATGGAGAAATGGATGAGCGAATGGAGAAATGAATGAGTGAATGGAGAAATGAATGAGCTAATGGAGAAATGAATGAGTGAATGGAAAATGAATGAGCGAATGGGGAAATGAATGAGCGAATGGAGAAATGAATGAGCGAATGGAGAAATGAATGAGTGAATGGAGAAATGAATGAGCGAATGGAGAAATGAATGAGCGAATGGATAAATGAATGAGCGAATGGAGAAATGAATGAGCGAATGGAGAAATGAATGATTGAATGAATGAATGATTGAATGAATGAATGAATAAATGGAGAAATTAATGAGTGAATGGAGAAATGAATGAGCTAATGGAGAAATGAATGAGTGAATGGATAAATGAATGTGCGAATGGAGAAATGAATGAGCTAATGGAGAAATGAATTAGCTAATGGAGAAATGAATGAGTGAATGGAGAAATGAATGAGTGAATGGAGAAATGAATGAGCTAATGGAGAAATGAATGAGTGAATGGAGAAATGAATGAGCGAATGGAGAAATGAATGAGCGAATGGAGAAATGAATGAGCGAATGGAGAAATGAATGAGCGAATGGAGAAATGAATGAGCGAATGGAGAAATGAATGAGTGAATGGAGAATTGAATGATTGAATGAATTAATGAGAAAATGGAGAAATTAATGAGTGAATGGAGAAATGAATGAGCTAATGGAGAAATGAATGAGTGAATGGAGAAATGAATGAGCGAATGGAGAAATGAATGAGCGAATGGAGAAATGAATGAGCTAATGGAGAAATGAATGAGCTAATGGAGAAATGAATGAGTGAATGGAGAAATGAATGAGTGAATGGAGAAATGAATGAGTGAATGGAGAAATGAATGAGGGAATGGAGAAATGAATGAGTGAATGGAGAAATGAATGAGCGAATGGAGAAATGAATAAGTGAATGGAGAAATGAATGAGTGAATGGAGAAATGAATGAGCGAATGGAGAAATGAACGAGTGAATGAAGAAATAAATGAATGAGCTAATGGAGAAATGAATGAGCGAATGGAGAAATGAATGAGCGAATGGAGAAATGAATGAGCGAATGGAGAAATGAATGAGCGAATGGAGAAATGAATGAGCGAATGGAGAAATGAATGAGTGAATGGAGAAATGAATGAGCGAATGGAGAAATGAATGAGCGAATGGAGAAATGAATGAGTAAATGGAGAAATGAATGAGTGAATGGAGAAATGAATGAGTGAATGGAGAAATGAATGAGTGAATGGAGAAATGAATGAGTGAATGGAGAAATGAATGAGTGAATGGAGAAATGAATGAGCGAATGGAGAAATGAATGAGCGAATGGAGAAATGAATGAGCGAATGGAGAAATGAATGAGCGAATGGAGAAATGAATGAGTGAATGGAGAAATGAATGAGCGAATGGAGAAATGAATGAGCGAATGGAGAAATGAATGAGTAAATGGAGAAATGAATGAGTGAATGGAGAAATGAATGAGCGAATGGAGAAATGAATGAGTGAATGGAGAAATGAATGAGTGAATGGAGAAATGAATGAGTGAATGGAGAAAAGATGAGTGAATGGAGAAATGAATGAGTGAATGGAGAAATGAATGAGCGAATGGAGAAATGAATGAGCGAATGGAGAAATGAATGAGTAAATGGAGAAATGAATGAGCGAATGGAGAAATGAATGAGCGAATGGAGAAATGAATGAGCGAATGGAGAAATGAATGAGCGAATGGAGAAATGAATGAGTAAATGGAGAAATGAATGAGTGAATGGAGAAATGAATGAGTGAATGGAGAAATGAATGAGCGAATGGAGAAATGAATGAGTGAATGGAGAAATGAATGAGTGAATGGAGAAATGAATGAGTGAATGGAGAACTGAATGAGCGAATGGAGAAATGAATGAGCGAATGGAGAAATGAATGAGCGAATGGAGAAATGAATGAGTGAATGGAGAACTGAATGAGTGAATGGAGAAATGAATGAGTGAATGGAGAAATGAATGAGTGAATGGAGAAATGAATGAGCTAATGGAGAAATGAATGAGTGAATGGAGAAATGAATGAGCGAATGGAGAAATGAATGAGTGAATGGAGAAATGAATGAGCGAATGGAGAAATGAATGAGCGAATGGAGAAATGAATGAGCGAATGGAGAAATGAATGAGCGAATGGAGAAATGAATGAGCTAATGGAGAAATGAATGATCTAATGGAGAAATGAATGAGTGAATGGAGAACTGAATGAGTGAATGGAGAACTGAATGAGTGAATGGAGAAATGAATGAGCGAATGGAGAAATGAATGAGTGAATGGAGAAATGAATGAGTGAATGGAGAAATGAATGAGTGAATGGAGAACTGAATGAGCGAATGGAGAAATGAATGAGTGAATGGAGAAATGAATGAGTGAATGGAGAAATGAATGAGCGAATGGAGAAATGAATGATTGAATGAATGAATGAGTAAATGGAGAAATTAATGAGTGAATGGAGAAATTAATGAGTGAATGGAGAAATGAATGAGCGAATGGAGAAATGAATGAGCTAATGGAGAAATGAATGAGCTAATGGAGAAATGAATGAGCTAATGGAGAAATGAATGAGTGAATGGAGAAATGAATGAGCGAATGGAGAAATGAATGAGCGAATGGAGAAATAAATGAGGGAATGGAGAAATGAATGATTGAATGAATGAATGAGAAAATGGAGAAATTAATGAGTGAATGGAGAAATGAATGAGCTAATGGAGATATGAATGAGTGAATGGAGAAATGAATGAGCGAATGGAGAAATGAATGAGCGAATGGAGAAATGAATGAGCTAATGGAGAAATGAATGAGTGAATGGAGAAATGAATGAGCGAATGGAGAAATGAATGATTGAATGAATGAATGAGTAAATGGAGAAATTAATGAGTGAATGGAGAAATTAATGAGTGAATGGAGAAATGAACGAGTGAATGAAGAAATAAATGAATGAGCTAATGGAGAAATGAATGAGCGAATGGAGAAATGAATGAGCGAATGGAGAAATGAATGAGTGAATGGAGAAATGAATGAGCGAATGGAGAAATGAATGAGCGAATGGAGAAATAAATGAGGGAATGGAGAAATGAATGATTGAATGAATGAATGAGAAAATGGAGAAATTAATGAGTGAATGGAGAAATGAATGAGCTAATGGAGATATGAATGAGTGAATGGAGAAATGAATGAGCGAATGGAGAAATGAATGAGCGAATGGAGAAATGAATGAGCTAATGGAGAAATGAATGAGCTAATGGAGAAATGAATGAGTGAATGGAGAAATGAATGAGTGAATGGAGAAATGAATGAGTGAATGGAGAAATGAATGAGCGAATGGAGAAATGAATGAGCGAATGGAGAAATGAATGACCGAATGGAGAAATGAATGAGCGAATGGAGAAATGAATGAGCGAATGGAGAAATGAATGAGCTAATGGAGAAATGAATGATCTAATGGAGAAATGAATGAGTGAATGGAGAACTGAATGAGTGAATGGAGAAATGAATGAGCGAATGGAGAAATGAATGAGTGAATGGAGAAATGAATGAGTGAATGGAGAAATGAATGAGTGAATGGAGAACTGAATGAGCGAATGGAGAAATGAATGAGCGAATGGAGAAATGAATGAGCGAATGGAGAAATGAATGAGCGAATGGAGAAATGAATGAGCGAATGGAGAAATGAATGAGCGAATGGAGAAATAAATGAGCGAATGGAGAAATGAATGAGCGAATGGAGAATGAATGATTGAATGGAGAAATGAATGATCGAATGGAGAAATGAATGAGCGAATGAAGAAATGAATGATTGAATGAATGAATGAGTGAATGGAGAAATGAATGAGTGAATGGAGAAATGAATGAGTGAATGGAGAAATGAATGAGTGAATGGAGAAATGAATGAGTGAATGGAGAAATGAATGAGTGAATGGAGAAATGAATGAGTGAATGAATGAATGAGTAAATGGAGAAATGAATGAGTGAATGGAGAAATGAATGAGCGAATGGAGAAATGAATGAGTGAATGGAGAAATGAATTAGCGAATGGAGAAATGAATGAGTGAATGGAGAAATGAATGAGCGAATGGAGAAATTAATGATTGAATGAATGAATGAGCGAATGGAGAAAGGAATGAGTGAATGGAGAAATGAATGAGTTAATGGAGAAATGAATGAGTGAATGGAGAAATGAATGAGCTAATGGAGAAATGAATGAGTGAATGGAGAAATGAATGAGCGAATTGAGAAATGAATGAGTAAATGGAGAAATGAATGAGCGGATGGAGAAATGAATGAGTGAATGGAGAAATGAATGAGTGAATGGAGAAATGAATGAGCGAATGGAGAAATGAATGATTGAATGAATGAATGAGTAAATGGAGAAATGAATGAGCGAATGGAGAAATGAATAAGTGAATGGAGAACTAAAAAAAGGAATAAACAAAGAATTGAATGGATGGATGAATGAATAATGAATGAATATATAAATGAATAAATTGAATAAATGAAGAAATTGAATAAATGAAGGAATTGAATATCGGTGAATAAATAAATAAAATAAATAATAATATTAATAATAATAAATTAATTGGTGTTAACATCTTATGAATATGAATGGACTCCAGATTGTGTAACACTTGTTTTTAATGTTTTTCCGTCTTTTGCAGATAGACAATACAACAGATGACAACCTCAATCATAACCGGTGTCCGATATCGAAGGCAGAGCTTCTGTGGCATGGATCCGGTCTGGTTGTGTGCTGCCAGTTAAATTGAGCGACGGCTTCTACAGGGGCAGGGCAGACACAGACGTGAGTAAAATAAACACAGTGTGTAAATTTTAAAGCAGTTATTAAAGCCTGCATAAACACAGTTCTTTGTATCCCACTGTTCCATTTGGAAGTTGCTTCCACTGGAGCTGAAAGTTAAGTATCAGGAGTGGAAATAAATTAAGTTTGGACTCGCTTGGGGCGAGTGCTGATTTCAAGGGGAGGGGGTGCAAAGTCTGGTTTATTGTTTTAGACTTCGTTTAGAATTATTAGGGGCATTCGAGCGCATTTCTGATAAAACAACTTTATTTTTCATGACAGCTGACAATTTCTCATAAAAAAACGACTGTAATGAGAATTCAGAAATGAGCTGTACAGAATTTTGTGATTACTTCTGTTATGGTAAAAATTAATATTGTTATTTTAGAACCCAGATGTTTGGCAAAATGCCTTTTTACTGGGTAAAAGTAATAGTAATATACGTTACAAGAGCGGTATGTTGACGTTTTCATGTTCGAGGAAAAGATTGAAAAAGCGAAACATAGTTGAGCTTTTTTAATTTCCGACAACATGAAAACAAACATACCGCTCGTGTATCGTACATTATTTTGTGCGAAGATCGTTTATTACATACCTGAAAGACGAATTTCTAATTAGTCGCAATGAAATCTCCATCTTGGTTTCTGTTTAATGACGGCAACTTCGGAAAACCAAAATATCTTTCTTCAACATTGTTGCTATAAAATGTTTTCTGTGTTTACTATACTCCAGCAGGCCGTGATATACGTCTGTCTTCCTCCCCCCCCCCAGTCTATAAATGCGAACTTAAAACAAACGGTAAGGTTATGTAATGATTTATTTTTCATTTTAATATTTTAACAATATTATTTATAAAACATATTGCAGTAATAACATCGGCATCTGGAATCTTGTTGATTTTTTCACGGCTTCCTTAATGTTACTTGTATCAGGAATGCAATAAGTTTCGTGGAGTAGTAGACTTTACTTAATTTTTGCAAATATTTAAAAACAATAATTAACAGTGCAATTTAGGTGAAATTGCAGTGGAAAGTTTCCAATTTATAATTATTACCATGTTAAACGTGTCTAAAAATAATATGTTAAAAGCCTAAAGCAGTAAAATGAATGTCGCGCTTAAGCGGTAAGAAGAGGGAAATTGTTATGTGTGTTACGTTGGGAATACTGAATGTGGTATTTCACACTTACCGCGTATTGGTTCTGTGCGGAAAACAAGCAAATACGCACGATCTCGCACAAATAATTATTTGCATATATATAAATGTGATTTGGGGTAAATCAAAGTACTAGGGCCAATTTTTATTTTACCTATTTTGCCTTTTTGAGGTGTCATTTTAAACCAGTATATCTTGTTTATTAAGCAATTTTCAAATTAATTATAATGTAATGTGTATGAAATTTAAATATTTGAAACAGTGTCTAACTTTAGTAACAATAGTAAATAAAAGGGAAAACACGGGAATTTTACTGGAAGCAAGTAAAGAGATAGGTTTGGAAGTAAATCCCGAAAAGTCAAAGCATATGATTGTGTCTCGTGACGAGAATATTGTACGAAATGGAAATATAAAAATTGGAAATTTATCTTTTGAAGAGGTGGAGACGTTCAAATATCTTGGAGCAACAGTAACAAATATAAATGATACTCGGGAGGAAAGTAAACACAGAATAAATATGGGAAATGCCTGTTATTATTCGGTTGTGAAGCTTTTATCATCCAGTCTGCTGTCAAAAATCTGAAAGTTAGAATTTATAATACAGTTATATTACTGGTTGTTCTTTATGGTTGTGAAACTTGGACTCTCACTTTGAGAGAGGAACATATGTATGTTAAGGGTGTTTGAGAATAAGGTTCTTAGGAAAATATTTGGGGCTAAGCGGGATGAAGTTACAGGAGAATGGAGAAAGTTACACAACACAGAACTGCACGCATTGTATTCTTCACCTGACATAATTAGGAACATTAAATCCAGACGTTTGAGATGGGCAGGGCATGTAGCACCTATGGGCGCATCCAGAAATGCATATAGAGTGTTAGTTGGGAGGCCGGAGGGAAAAAGACCTTTGGGGAGGCCGAGACGTAGATGGGAGGATAATATTAAAATGTATTTGAGGGAGGTGGGATATGATGGTAGAGACTGGATTAATCTTGCTCAGGATAGGGACCGATGGCGGGCTTATGTGAGGGCGGCAATGAACCTGTGGGTTCCTTAAAAGCCAGTAAGTATGTAACGTGTGGGAGGAGAAGAGCCATACGATAAACACCAGGGATGCACAAGGTTTAAATTACAACATTTATGGCGGAGCATTAATTGAAATTATATTTTCCAAAAACACAAAAAACAAAAGAACACAAATTGCATAACGTTATTATATACACATTTTAACAAACAAGCAATTGTAACGTTGAAATAATTGAATAGAAAAAATCAAATTTTGCTACTTAAATGATGTTGCTTTCAAGCAGCATTTTTACGGTCGTGCATTTCATCCTCTGTATGACTAACATAATATCACCGTCTTCTGTACTGTACCTGAATAAATTGAGCTTTGAGAAGGGATAATTGAAGGGTTCAGAACCATAGTGGGCCAAGTGCAATTTACTAAATCCATATAAAACAATAGTTAAATGAAGTTATTACCACAATTCAATGGAAACATATAGCAAGTAATATAAAATATACACATTAAAACTAAATGATATGTCAATCTTCATTAAACTATGGTATTCACTTAACTTTAACCCTTGCTTTCTCCGTTTTTAATAAATGGCGCTTGGCCCACTATGACTCTGAACCCTTCAATGATTTTTTTAGGAAATAGTGTTGTCATTTCAGACCAATATACTGTAGTTTTGTTATTTCGGCCGCAGAAGACGGTGTGTCTACACAGTTTTCTATCAAAAGTTCCAGGGTTCAATGCAAACGAACAAAATTATATAGCCCTCTTGTTTTAGATTTTACTTTGGATCAATCACAGGCAAGAAATAGGCTTAAGAAAAGAAATGATAGTCTTGTAAAAGGGAGGCATTTTTAACTAAGCGAATTACTTAACTTCCTAAGCCTGGGTAATATCCTATATTAACAAAGTCCATCCTATAATTTGGGTAATATCCTTGTACACAAACGATAGATATAGATAGAGATACATATAGATATAGATATAGATAGAGATAGATATAGAGATAGAGATAGAGATATAGAGAGAGATATATAGATAGAGATATAGAGAAATATAGAGATATATATATAGATGTACATAAATATAGATATAGATATAGAGATATAGATATAGATAGAGATATATATAGAGATATATATATATAGATATACATAAATATAGATATAGATATAGAGATATAGAGATAGAGATATATAGATAGAGATATAGACATGTAGAGATAGAGATATGTATATATATATATATATAGAGATATAGAGATATATAGAGATATATATACAGATATACATAAATATAGATATATAGAGATATAGATATAGAGATATAGATAGAGATAGAGATATAGAGATAGAGATGGGTGGGTAGGTGTGTGGGTAGGTAGATAGATAGATAGGTAGGTAGGTAGGTAGGTAGGTAGGTAGGTAGATAGATAGATAGATAGATAGATAGATAGATAGATAGATAGATAGATAGATAGATAGATAGATAGATAGATAGATAGATAGATAGATAGATAGATAGATAGATAGATAGATAGATAGATAGATAGATAGATAGATAGATAGATAGATAGATAGATAGATAGATAGATAGATAGATAGATAGATAGATAGATAGATAGATAGATAGATAGATAGATAGATAGATAGATAGATAGATAGATAGATAGATAGATAGATAGATAGATAGATAGATAGATAGATAGATAGATAGATAGATAGATAGATAGATAGATAGATAGATAGATAGATAGATAGATAGATAGATAGATAGATAGATAGATAGATAGATAGATAGATAGATAGATAGATAGATAGATAGATAGATAGATAGATAGATAGATAGATAGATAGATAGATAGATAGATAGATAGATAGATAGATAGATAGATAGATAGATAGATAGATAGATAGATAGATAGATAGATAGATAGATAGATAGATAGATAGATAGATAGATAGATAGATAGATAGATAGATAGATAGATAGATAGATAGATAGATAGATAGATAGATAGATAGATAGATAGATAGATAGATAGATAGATAGATAGATGAATTTAATGTTATTCAGCGATTTACAGCCATAGACAACGTCACATGGACACTATATTCCATATAAGGAATGCTGAAGTCGATAATTACAGCATTGGAAGACTTTCCGTGATGCCAAAGTGGAAATTAACGTAAGCAAATACGGTTAGCTCGTGACATTATTTCAGCAAGTCGCCGTATTTCTAGTAGCTCCTGGCTGCACGCATTGTACAGTGTGCCATTCGTCGTACACGTCCCCAGCTGTTTCGGCAAATCCCGCTATTTCATTGCTGCGGGCTTTATGCTTCATTTATTTCGGCCTGGCCGCATGTAATATCATTTATCCGTATCGATTCGTACTCTCCGCCGCCTGGATCCTTCGCTCTCGGCCTCCGCGTCTGGAGTTTAATTGCAGGTCAGGCTGCAGTCATCTGTTTCTTCGGACTTGCAGACGTTGCTAAGTTACGGACAAAGACTTGAATTATTGAATTCATGGTCCCTTATGTGAATAATTATTTTATGTCACACTGATGTCTCGCAAAATCTATTGGAGTTCATATTCGATTCCCGGAAGATGACTGACCACTGAGACTGAAGTAAATAGTATAGGGTGTTCAAATTAATTTAAATATTCTCAGATGTGGCAGTAGTAATTACAGTAAGAAAACAAAGCCTAATGAACTTAGTTCTAAACTTAATATCTTTTAATCAACGTTTCTATTGTCTTAACTCCAACAGTACAAATAAATAATAAATGAATAAATAAATGAATAAATAAATAATAAATAATAAATACATAAGTAAATAAGTAAATAAATCAATGAGTGAGTGAGTGAATGAGTAAATGAATTAATGAAACATGAATGAATGAGTATGTGAGTAAATAAGTAAATGAATAAATAAGGAAATAAATAAATAAGTGAGTAAGTAAGTAAATTAGTGAGGAAGTAAGTAAATAATTAAATGAATAAATAAATAAAAAAAATAATAAATAATTAAATAAGGAAATAAATAAGTAAATGAGTGAATGAATAAGTAAGTAAATAAGTGAATGAGTAAGAAAATTAGTAAGTAAGTAAATAAATAAATAAGAATAATAATAAATAATTAAGTAAGGAAATAAATAAGTAAATATTGACTTGATGAATATTTTAACATTAATTGGTAGTATATTTTATTTTTACGTTGCTATACATTTTTTTTAAATGTCTCCAGCATTAAATATCTATCTATCTGTGTATCTATCTAAGCAAGTATGAGTACGTAAATAAATAAATGAATAAGGAAATAAATAATAATAATAATAATAATAATAATAATAATGAATAATTAAATAAGGAAATAAATAAGTAAATGAGTAAGCAAGTAAATGAGTAAGTAAATAAATAAGGAAATAAATGAATAAACAAGTATATAAGGAAATAAATAAGTAAATTAGTGCATGAGTAAGTAAGTAAATAAGTGAAAGAGTAAGTAAATAAGTGAAAGAGTAAGTAAGTGAATGAATGAATAAATAAATAAATAAAATAAATAAATGAATAAATAAATAAATAAGTAAATAAGTAAATAAATAAATAAATAAATAAGTAAACAAAGAAATAAATAAATAAGTAAATGAGTAAATAAATAAATAAGTAAATGAGTAAATAAATAAATAAGTAAATGAGTAAATAAATAAATAAATAAATAAGTAAATAAATAAGTAAATAAATAAGTAAATAAGTAAATAAATAAGTAAATAAATAAATAAGTAAATAAACAAATAAGTAAATAAATAAATAAGTAAATAAATAAATAAGTAAATAAATAAATAAGTAAATAAATAAGTAAATAAATAAATAAGTAAATAAATAAATAAGTAAATAAATAAGTAAATAAATAAATAAATAAGTAAATAAATAAATAAGTAAATAAATAAATAAATAAGTAAATAAATAAGTAAATAAATAAGTAAATAAATAAGTAAATAAATAAGTAAATAAGTAAATAAATAAGTAAATAAATAAGTAAATAAATAAATAAGTAAATAAATAAATAAATAAGTAAATAAATAAATAAATAAGTAAATAAATAAATAAATAAGTAAATAAATAAGTAAATAAATAAGTAAATAAATAAGTAAGTAAATAAGTAAATAAATAAATAAGTAAATAAATAAATAAATAAGTAAATAAATAAATAAATAAGTAAATAAATAAATAAGTAAATAAATAAATAAGTAAATAAATAAGTAAATAAATAAGTAAATAAATAAATAAGTAAATAAATAAATAAGTAAATAAATAAGTAAATAAATAAATAAATAAGTAAATAAATAAATAAATAAGTAAATAAATAAATAAATAAGTAAATAAGGAAATAAGAAAATTAATAAATAGGTAAATAAATATGTGAATAAGAAAATAAATAAGTAAATAAGGAAATTAATAAAACATAAATAAGTAAGTAAATAAGTAAATAGGCCTGAATGAAGGAACGAATCAACAAATTAGTAAATAATAAGAAAGTGAACGAGTGAGTGAGTGATTGAATGAGCGAATGAATATGAAAAAGATTGAATAAACGAACGAACAATTGAATAAACAAAGGAATTAACAAATAATAATTAAATTATCATTACTGTTTTTCAGTATAGTACATTGTGATTTTACCTGCTTTGGTGATATCTGCTAACAGTTGGCAACATTGAAAAGACAGCAATATTCTCTTCTTAGGAAGTAAATTTTCATGAGCCGTAACACAGCTTTCTGCCCACGTGTTTGTGCCATCATTTGCCTAGGATCAATCGCATGTGTTTCAATCGCCTTTTACATTCCCTGCCAACTAGAAGTTTTCTTTGTGGAGTTCTTACTTTTTCTAACATCATTTTCATCATCCTGATCGCATAGCCCACTTTCTGCGGACTCCTGTTTTCACACCTGCTACTGAATCATTGTGTAACTTGTTCTGGTCTTGATTTCTTATTATTTTCATACCACTATTTTACTACAGGCCCATATATTTTGCAGAGAATTTTCTCTGCTGAAAGGTATTTACCTATAATTACATCATATAGTAATGACGTAGCGCCAGGACATGCCTAAATGCTCGTTCACAAATCTCCCTGTAGCGGCAGATGGATCGCCCGTTAGCCAGGAGGGTCTTGTCTACCTGGAATATTTGTTGGGGTGGAACAAAACGATTCAGTAGATTGAGGTGATTCCCATGCAGCGCTCCTCGACGTGAGAGGTAAATGCAGTTGGGGTCTCGAAAGGTTAAATGTCAGAAGCAGCCAACCTGCCCAGAGGAACAGAGTCTGGAACCCTCGAAAATTACCTCAAAAGAAAGTGAACTACATTTATTACTCTGTATTCATTTACTAAGTCGTTAGATTGCATTTCATTTATAAGAATTATATTTAACTTCTTTTTTTATTTTTATATAAATGGTATCCATAGTGATGAAGCTATAGACAGTAAAACAAAACACATCACACGTAAAAACTAAAAAAAAAACAAAATATTATTAAACATTGATATAGCAATTGAATTGAATGTACGTTTGGATTTATTTAGCCTAAAAATGGATTCAAACAAATGAAAAGTCATCGTAGTGTTATATTGATGTATATCAGTCAATTTGTTCTAATCACTAAAATTTAATTTAACCTTTATAAGACATTTAATTATAAGTATACTAAAACAGTTGACATTTCCTCTTTAATAAAAAGAGATCGAAAATTATACTGCAGTTTTGACTATGAGTTAAAATATTATGAAAGACGGCATAATAAGTTATTTTAAGCTATTGTTAGGTAATATTATCCACAAACTTTTAAGGGAAAACACGGGAATTTTACTTGGTGCAAGTAAAGAGATAAGTTTGGAAGTAAATCCCGAAAAGATAAAGTATATGATTATGTCTCGTGACCAGGATATTCTACGAAATGGAAATATAAAAATTGGAGATTTATCTTTTGAAGAGGTGGAGAAATTCAAATATCTTGGAGTAACAGTAACAAATATAAATGACACTCAGGAGGAAATTAAACCCAGAATAAATATGGGAAATGCCTGTTATTATTCGGTTGAGAAGCTTTTATCATCTAGTCTGCTGTCAAAAAATCTGAAAGTTAGAATTTATAAAACAGTTATATTACCGGTTGTTGTGTATGGCTGTGAAACTTGGACTCTCACTTTGAGAGAGGAACATAGGTTAAGGGTGTTTGAGAATAAGGTGCTTAGGAAAATATTTGGGGCAAGAGGGATGAAGTTACAGGAGAATGGAGAAAGTTACACAACGCAGAGCTGCACGCATTGTATTCTTCACCTAACATAATTAGGAACATTAAATCCAGACGTTTGAGATGAGCAGGGCATGTAGAATATATGGGCGAATCCAGAAATGCATATAGAGTGTTAGTTGGGAGACCGGAGGAAAAAGACCTTTCGGTAGATGGGAAGATAATATTAAAATGTATTTGAGTGAGGTGGGATATGATGATAAGGACTGGATTAATCTTGCTCAGAATAGGGACCGATGGCGGGCTTATGTGAGGGCGGCAATGAACCTCCGGGTTACTTAAAAGCCTTTAGTAATTTGTAATATTTTTAAGTGCCTTTAGATGAATAGTAAATTACTGGAAAGTCTAGAGTAAACAGAATCTATCTAAATCTCCAATGTCAATTTAGGATCCAATATAATAATTAGAAGTTTCGTTAAGAAGGACCATTTCATTTATTTTCCTTGTCGGTTTAAGGGGGAAATCTACCGAGCCTTTTAGGCCGAAACCAAAATTGGGAGTTTCGTATAAAATCATACTGGGTTATGTCTATTTTTCGCTTGTGGTCATTTTTAAAAGAGATTCAGTGCCATTTAAATGATATTATATAATAGAAATAAACTAGTCCCTTAAAAATTACAGTTTTTCAAGGAATCTTAGTAATTGAAAGGAAAGGAATATGTATGGCATAGACTATCACAAAAAACGCGAAGCCCTAGGGCAGGGTTGCACCAGAAAGCGTCAACAGACTGACTGCTGTTCGTATCTTCTCAGGAGGGATAGATTTCTCTAATGGGAATGCAGTTCCAACTTACTGCAACTACCGTAGCTTAGCAACGGACAAAAAGTCGCAGAACTGTCCAGTGAAGCGTTGCAAGACTGTCGTTATAGAGACGAGAAAGTAATGCTGTAGAGAACATTTGACTTCTCTGATATTTCGACGGAATAATTCATTTTCAAGTTATAGCAACCGACAATGATACTTTAATTTTTTGACTGCAGAAGCATTGCCTGTCTCCAGAAATTAATGTATTGTGTATGGGAGAAGTGGGTACAGTAAGACATGGGGAACAGTGAGACATTTTTTTATTAGATAGTAAATGTTGATGTTGAGATGTTAGTAACAGTGGAGTTGTTTGTTGCATGAGTAAAGTAACAGTATTTTCATACTCTATTTGATTCTAGTTATAAAGGTGAGTGGTGAAAAAATAATTCGTAATTTTTCACTCTAGAAGTAAAATTTTGGCTTGTGTTTAATGGAGGTTATGTTGGATATACAAATGAGATATAAATATGAATGTTTTGTTACCTAATACTATGGTATTTGACGTTATGTTTGGAAAAGTTTCGTCTGTCTTGTTTTGATTTTGAAGCGATGGCGTCATTTTTAAACGAACTATGCGTAAAGGGAACAGCGAGACATGCCATTGAGGGGTACACTGAGACGTCTCACTGTTCCCATTTACCAATGATTTGCTAAAACAAACTGTAATTATATTACATTTACCGGTAACTAACATTAAAAATGAACATACTAGTAACCAATTTAGGAACTGTAGCTTAAAATAATGGATACATTACATTTTAATGGTTTCATAAATAAAAAATTATTCGCAAAATTTAAGAAAATGTTAAAAAATAATAAAGAATTACATTAAATTCTTATAATTATAAGCTTCATTGTCACCAAAAATTCATTTCATTTTTTCGCAAAAGTTTCAAAAGTCATGGAAAATTCACTTTTCCAAATGTTTCAATGGTTTCGAAGTCAGACATCAAAATGATTCTAAATAAGCCTACAGAACTTGTCAAGATAAAGAGACAGCAAGCTTTCTTTTCTTTTTAAATAAATGTGAATCATTTCAATGTCCGTTGATAGACACTGTGGTGTCTCACTGTACCCCCTGAATGGGAACAGTGAGACATTTGCATTTTTTTTTGACAAACACATATTGTATATTATGTCCTTTATCTATTAACATTTCTGTTTATGTAATATTATAGTCCATGTTTTAATGTCTATTTCTATTACACTTGATTTTAAAAATACTTGAATTATCACTTGCATACATATGTCTTAATATTTTGTGTCTCACTGTACCCACTACTCCCCTACTGTACTGTATATAACAACACTGCCCGATTATATAGCGTCGTTGTAATTCGTGATAGCTGACGGTATTTTGGCGAGCTAAATCCAAAGTATGTTATAATAGTGTCCAATCAGCTGAATGTTATTTATGTAATGTAAGTATTTTAAGTTAATTTATAAACACATGTGTGCTATACTCAAAAACCTTAAGGGGTTAGGTACAGCTTACAGGAGTAAAATTTTGGAAATATTTAACATTTTTTCCATCCATTACTGTAACTTGTACAATAATGAAAATTAATATGTGTAAAACACTGCTCTTCTGCTATATGAAAAAAATGTTTTTATGATTAAAAAAATTACACTTTTTTTTTTTTCAAAATTCAGTTCACTGTGCAGTGATGAAGCGTTTCCCACATAACTCAAAAACTATCCAACATTCTGTGATGAAATTTTTTGTGTATATTAATGCGTGCCTTATCTACAATATGATGCAAGATCACTTCTCTACCTTAGATAGAGTATCTGTAAATAGTAATATGCGTTACATGAGCGGTATGTTGAAGTTTTCATGTTCGAGGTAAAGTTTGAAAAAGCGAAACGTAGTTGAGCTTTTTTAATTTCCGAGAATTGAAAGAAAACATACCGCTCGTGTATTGTACATTATTTTGTGCGAAGATCGTTTATTACATACCTGAAAGAGGAATTTCTAATTAGTTGCAATGAAATCTCCATCTTGGTTTCTGTTCAATGACTGCAAATTTGCAAAACAAAAATATCTATCTTCAACATTGTTGCTTTAAAATGTTTTTTGTGTTTACAATACTCCAGCAGGCCGTGATATACGTCTGTCTTTTTTTCCCCAAGTCTATGATGAGTCTGGAATCTTGTTGATTTTTTCACGGATTCCTTAATGTTACTTGCATCACGAATGCAGTAACTTTAGTGGAGTTGTAGAGTTTACTTAATTTTTGCAAATATTTAAAAACAATATTTAACAGTGCAATTTAGGTGAAATTGCAGTGGTAAGTTTCCAATTTATAATTTTTACTATATTGAACGTCTCTAAAAATAATATGTTAAAAGCCTGAAGCAGTAAAATCAATATGTCACTTAAGCGGTAAGAAGAGGGAAATTGTTATGTGTGTTAGGTTGATAATACTGAATGTGGAATTTTAGACTTTCCGCGGATTGGTTTTGTGCGGAAACCAAGCAAATACGCACGATCTCGCACAAAAATAATTTCATTTTTAAAAATGGTCAATATCAGTATTTTCTTCTAACACACCAAAAAAAATATTTATTAAGGAATATAGTTGAAAGAGTATGATAATGTAAACATGAGTTTCAGCAATAAAATAAAAGAGAGAGAGCATGAAAAAGTTAACAAGTTTATGAGTTATGAGGGAAACGCTTCATCACTGCAAAGTAAATTGTCATAATTTTGAATTGCGAAAAAAAATATATAATTAATTTTTTTAATACTTAAAAATATTTTTTCCATATAGCAGAAGGACAGTGTTTTACACATACCAATTTTGATTATTGCACAAGATACAGTAATGGAGAAAAAAAAATGTTCAAAATTTCCAAAAATTTTACTGCTATAAGCTGTACCTAATCCTTTAAGATAGAAATATTTCGTAAACAGATCTGAAATTAACTCGAAGATTTTACATGAAAATCTGCCGAAAGTTTGTCAGTCTGCATGTAGAATATTGTCTTCCAAGCAAAAACACTCTTTTTAACTCGCTCTAAATCAGAAACCAGTAAAGATCTTGAGTTGAGACAACTTTTAAAAGTAATTTCCATTTATTTTCAACATCTCCCTCGCTTCGACCCCCGTCTAAAGTGAAAAATGAACAAGTTTGCCACTGACCAACTTTTGAATGTGTAAATGTCTGTTTTCAACAGATCACTTCGAAGTTAGTATTTTTTCCCCCCCGACTTCTTAACAAAAATTTTGATTTTGAATTCTTTTTTCTACTTTACTTAGGCACTTACCTATCAAATAAAAATCACAGCGAGATTGACTATCTATGATAGGAGCTATGACATGAAATGTTAAATGTTATGTTTTATTTAACGACGCTCGCAACTGCACAGGTTATATCAGCGTCGCCGGATGTGCCGGAATTTTGTCCCGCAGGAGTTATTTTACATGCCAGTAAATCTACTGACATGAGCCTGTCGTATTTAAGCACACTTAAATGCCATCGACCTGGCCTAGGATCGAACCCCCAACCTTGGGCATAGAAGGCCAGTGAAATGTTTTAATGAAGCGGGAAATATTCTTTGTCGCTTAGCTGCAATCGGTATACAGAAGAGTGTTTTAATTGGTACGTAATATAATTCTGAAACTCTGTTGCCTGCTTTGTAACTCTTGATTACTTTAAAGTCGAGTTTAAAAGTTTGAATCTTTTCCTCTCACTCTCTGAGCCATACATCATCATTAAAGAGTGGAGACAACTGCCGATCGACTTAAGTCGTGGACATTAAGATAAATTATCATACTTTCACATTATGAGTAGCGTCTGCTGCCTTGTCAGGGCTGTACAACTTATTAAGTAAAGAGATTTTTTTATTATTTACGTCGCAGTAAACATTACGAAGATCTGAATTAACTTTAGAGTGTACAATCTGGTGACAGAGACTTTAATCATACGTGACGATGATAAGTAGGGTCGTGGATGGCTGAATGAATGAATGATGAAGATTTTCATAAACGGATTACAGATGAAAGAATGCATAGGGGACAGAATGGATACTTAGATGTAGGTTACAGACTTGGGTGAATGCATGGGCAATGAGATGCACTATGGTGGGAGGGGGGAGAGGAACAGTACAATGAGAAATGGGTTAGGTGATGTCAAGATGGATGGATGAAGATACTGTTAGAAGGATGGATAGAAGGTTTTGTGAATGGAAGATGGATTTGATAGATGATTTGAACAGGGATTGATTGTGAACAAAAGGAGTTGATGATGGTGATACGCATAACGGAAGAAAAGAAAGAATGAATAAAGATGCAGATAAATTAATGAACAGAAGAATTAACAAAGGGAGGAATAAATGTATGAAGAAAAGAATTAAGCAAGAGGATGAATGAAGTGAAGAATTAATGAAGAGAAGAACTAATGGATGAAGAGAATAATTAATAAAGAGAAGGATAAATAAATAAATAAATAAATAAGTAAATAAATAAGTAAATAAATAAATAAGTAAATAAGTAAATAAATAAGTAAATAAGTAAATAAATAAATAAGTAAATGAATAAATAAGTAAATAAATAAATAAATAAGTAAATAAATAAATAAGTAAATAAGTAAATAAATAAATAAGTAAATAAATAAATAAATAAGTAAATAAATAAATAAGTAAATAAGTAAATAAATAAATAAGTAACTAAATAAATAAGTAAATAAGTAAATAAATAAATAAATGGATAAATAAGTAAATAAATAAATAAATGGATAAATAAGTAAATAAATAAATAAGTAAATAAGTAAATAAATAAGTAAATAAATAAATAAGTAAATAAATAAATAAGTAAATAAATAAATAAGTAAATAAATAAATAAGTAAATAAGTAAATAAATAAGTAAATAAATAAATAAGTAAATAAGTAAATAAGTAAATAAATAAATAAGTAAATAAATAAATAAATAAATAAGTAAATAAATAAGTAAATAAATAAATAAGTAAATAAATAAATAAATAAGTAAATAAGTAAATAAGTATATAAATAAATAAATAAGTAAATAAATAAATGAATAAGTAAATAAATAAATGAATAAGTAAATAAATAAATGAATAAGTAAATAAAAGAATGAATGAATAAATAAATAAATAAATAAATAAGTAAATAAATAAATAAATACATAAATAAATAAATAAATAAGTAAATAAGTAAATAAATAAATAAGTAAATAAATAAATAAGTAAGTAAATAAATAAATAAGTAAATAAATAAGTAAATAAGCAAGTAAATAAATAAATAAATAAGTAAATAAATAAATAAATAAGTAAATAAATAAATAAGTAAATAAATAAATAAGTAAATAAATAAGTAAATAAATAAATAAGTAAATAAATAAATAAATAAATAAATAAATAAATAAGAGAATTAATAAATGAAAGGATAAATAGGTTAAGAGAGGAATTAAGAAAGAGAAACATACTTGGATGATGAGAAGAATTAATAAAAGAAGGAAAAAAGGATGAAGTGAAGAAGTAATAAGAGAGGAATAAATGGATGAAGAGAAGAAGTAATGAAAGAAGGAAAAAAGGATGAAGAGAAGAATTAATAAAAGAAGGAAAAAAGGATGAAGAGAAGAAGTAATAAAAGAAGGAAAAAAGGATGAAGAGAAGAAGTAATAAAAGAAGGAAAAAAGTATGAAGAGAAGAATTATTAAGAGAAGGATAAATGGATGAAGAGAAGAGCGAATTGACGAACAATGACCATTTAAATGAAATAGAATTAGGAAGCTTAGACGAAGGGAAGAAGGACTGGGACGAATTGATAATGAACGAATGGTGAGATAGGTGGATGAAAGAATGAAAAGAAAATTTAACGGATCCTGGAGGTTGAGTGGTTTCATGTTTGGGAAATTGGATGGAGAGGTACTCGGTTGTAAGAAGGAATGGGGTAGATATTTGGTTGTTTTTGTGTGGCTATTGATAAAATTAGTTAAATCATAGTTGCTGGACACCCCTGGTCTGCCGCAGTTGTGGCCATGGTGTTCAGAAGGAATGCGTGGCGCTTTTGGAAGTCCGCTCCATTCATTAGCGCTGGTCATTATCATAAATTAAAGTTAAAAATTTCAACACCTGGTGTCTGTAACGCAGTGCTGCAGCAATTACATCCACATTTTACAATCTTGTAACATTTGTTTACATCGTTATGCTCAGTTTTCGTACATTTATTAACCGTACTATTAGCATACTCGCTTAATTTCTCATAACAGTTTTACGGAAATTTACGTCAGAGAATAAAATCTTCAAGTGTTGAAAAAATATGCCAAAAAGTGTTGTGTACACTGAGTTTAATTTATCATGGCCTCTGACGCGCATTCATAATATCATGTTATCAGAGATGTTTCGTAGGATATGTTATTCAATCTAAAATTTCAGCAATGACTCAAGTTGCACTTGAATTTCCTCGCTTTTCTATTTCCCTTTCTAGAGGAAGATTTTGTTGTAAAATTTCATTGTAATAGCGTAGGATCTTGCACAGAAAATGAAAAAAAAAAAATAAATTTATTTACTTACTTACTGGCTTTTAAGGAACCCGGAGGTTCATTGCCGCCCTCACTTAAGCCCGCCATTAGTCCCTATCATTTAATATTATATTCCCATCTACGTCTCGGCCTCCCTAAAGGTCTTTTTCCCTCCGGCCTCCCAACTAACACTCTATATGCATTTCTGGATTCCCCTATACGAGCTACATGCCTTGCCCATCTCAAACGTCTGGATTTAATGTTCCTAATTATGTCAGGTGAAGAATACAATGCGTGCAGCTCTGCGTTGTGTAACTTTCTCCATTCTCCTGTAACTTCATCCCTCTTAGCCCCAAATATTTTCCTAAGCATCTTTTTCTCAAACACCCTTAATCTCTGTTCCTCTCTCAAAGTGAGAGTCTAAGTTTCACAACCATAAAGAGCAACCGGTAATATAACTGTTTTATAAATTCTAACTTTCAGATTTTTTGTCAGCAGACTGGATGATAAAAGCTTCTCAACCGAATAATAACAGGCATTTCCCATATTTATTCTGCGTTTAATTTCCTCCCGAGTATCATTTATATTTGTTACTGTTGCTCAAAGATATTTGAATTTTTCCACCTCTTCGAAGATAGATCTCCAATTTTTATGTTTCCATTTCGTACAATATTCTGGTCACGAGACATAATCATATACTTTGTCTTTTCGGGATTTACTTCCAAACCTATCTCTTTACTTGCTTCAAGTAAAATTTCCGTGTTTTCCCTAATCGTTTGTGGATTTTCTCCTAACATATTCACGTCATCCGCATAGACAAAAAAATACATGAAAATAGACCTACAGGAAAATAAATGCGAATATTGTTTTGAGAAATACAGGATAAAGAAAAGGTCTAGCAATACTTTATGCATTCAGACACATCTATCAGCGTTTGGATGAAATCGTACTCAATTTGATTCATTGAAGGTCTTCAGTATGTAAAGGGGTTAAATGTACTCGTTCCAAGACATGCCAGCTAGATACACTGCTAAACTCCAGACAAACTATTGAAATGAAGACAAATTTTCAGGGGAATTCTCAGTTGATATTCATTTTATGTTACTTTCTTTTTGCTATAATTTATTCCATTTACAACGTGTGATGACTGATAGTTAGGGAAGTAGAAGAATAGATTGACGGATGTGCATAAAGAAGTGAATGGACAGATGGATTCGTTTAAATTAGTGGTCGTCAGCAATCGTTGAAATGGGTAAAGGGTAAGCAGAGCTGTCCCATGTGCCCTGTCGTGCAGCACGAAGAGGTAGAGAGCTTACCCGCTAGCAGCTACGAATGCACCATAGTGCAGTGTGTTCTCCGCGGGTAAGGGACGCTAACTCTGTGTTCTGTGCTGATCTAGATGGATGGATGGGAGAATGAATACATGCATAAATACGGGCATGGGTCTAATAGACAAAGGGACCAAAGGACAGACAGAAGGACGGATAGGTGAAGGGACACAGGAAGGAAGATTTCAGTGATAGAGGGACTATTAGGTACAAGGACAGGGGGAACAGAGTCTGCGGTTCGAAAGGATGGTTGAAGAAAAGAAAAGAGACTTAAGGGACTAAAAATCAGATAGGTACAGGGACAGGTAGGTATAGGACGGAGGGAAGAGAGGCTAAGGGACATAGAAGCAATTAGGTAGAAAGACGAAAGGACAGATAGATGGATGAATTGAAAGTTAGATGTATAGATATGTTGAAGCATATGGACAGTACTTTTGTTGAGGAAATATGGTCTGCATCTAGAGTGATTAATAATATTGTTTAAAAATTAAATATATGTTCAGTTCAAGGGATAGATAATTGGGTGGAATGTATGATTTTAGTGAGTATTTGATTAAGCGGCCAAATTGATATTTAACTCTCGTCCCCAGCGATCATATTGAACATTCCACCTTTAACCATGTTCAAGAAAAGAATGTTCGGTTAAAAGGCTGGATAATTGAGTGGAATGTATGATTGGATCTTAGGGATTTGAGTGGTATTTGAAGAGGCAGGTAAATTTATTTTTAACTCTCGTCCCCAGCGATCATATTGAACATTCCACCTTTAACCATGTTCAAGAAAAGAATGTTCGGTTAAAAGGCTGGATAATTGAGTGGAATGTATGATTGGATCTTAGGGATTTGAGTGGTATTTGAAGAGGCAGGTAAATTTATTTTTAACTCTCGTCCCCAGCGATCATATTGAACATTCCACCTTTAACCATGTTCAAGAAAAGAATGTTCGGTTAAAAGGCTGGATAATTGAGTGGAATGTATGATTGGATCTTAGGGATTTGAGTGGTATTTGAAGAGGCAGGTAAATTTATTTTTAACTCTCGTCCCCAGCGATCATATTGAACATTCCACCTTTAACCATGTTCAAGAAAAGAATGTTCGGTTAAAAGGCTGGATAATTGAGTGGAATGTGTGATTGGATCTTAGGGATTTGAGTGGTATTTGAAGAGGCAGGTAAATTTATTTTTAACTCTCGTCCCCAGCGATCATATTGAACATTCCACTTTTAACCATGTTCAAGAAAAGAATGTTCGGTTAAAAGGATGGATAATTGAGTGGAATGTATGATTGGATCTTAGGGATTTGAGTGGTATTTGAAGAGGCAGGTAAATTTATTTTTAACTCTCGTTTCCAGCGATCATATTGAACATTCTACCTTTAACCATGTTCAAGAAAAGAATGTTCAATTCAAGGAATGAATGGTTGGGTGGAATGTATGGTTGGATCTCAGGGATTTCAGTAGTATTTGAGTAGGTGGCTACATTGATTTTTAACTCTCGTCCCCAGCGATCATATTGAACATTCTACCTTTAACAATGTTCAAGAAAAGAATGTTCAATTCAAGGAATGAATAGTTGGGTGGAATGTATGGTTGGATCTCAGGGATTTCAGTGGTATTGGAATAGGTGGCTGAATTGATTTTTAACTCTCGTCCCCAGCGATCATATTGAACATTCTACCTTTAACCATGTTCAAGAAAAGAATGTTCAATTCAAGGAATGAATAGTTGGGTGGAATGTATGGTTGGATCTTAGGGATTTGAGTGGTATTTGAAGAGGCAGGTAAATTTATTTTTAACTCTCGTTTCCAGTGATCATATTGAACATTCTACCTTTAACAATGTTCAAGAAAAGAATGTTCAATTCAAGGAATGAATAGTTGGATGGAATGTGTGGTTGGATCTTAGGGATTTCAGTAGTATTTGAGTAGGCAGCTAAATTGATTTTTAACTCTCGTCCCCAGCGATCATATTGAACATTCTACCTTTAACCATGTTCAAGAAAAGAATGTTCAATTCAAGGAATGAATAGTTGGGTGGAATGTGTGGTTGGATCTTAGGGATTTCAGTGGTATTTGAGTAGGGAGCTAAATTAATTTTTAACTCTCGTCCTCAGCGATCATATTGAACACTCTATCTTTAGCCATGTTCAAGAAAAGAATGTTAGGTTCAAAGAATGGATAGTTGGGTAGAATGTATGGTTGAGTCCTAGGGATTTCAGTGGATATTTGAGTAGGTGGCTAAATTTATTTTTAACTCTCGTCTCCAGCATCCATATTAGACGTTCAAGCCTCAACCATGTTCAATAAGTGAATGTTCGGTTGAAGGAATGGATTCTTGAGTGGAATGTATGGTTGGATGTTATGGATTTGAGTAGTATTTGAGTAGGCAGTTAAATTAATTTTTAACTCTCGTCCCCAGCGAACATTTGAATATTCTACCTTTAACCATGTTCAAGAAAAGAATTTTCGATTCAAGGAATGGATAGTTGGGCGGAATGTATGGTTGGATCTTATGGATTTCAGTAGTATTTGAGTAGGTGGTTAAATTGATTTTTAACTCTCGTCCCCAGCGAACATTTGAATATTCTACCCTTAACCATGTTCAAGAAAAGAATGTTCGATTCAAGGAATGGATAGTTGGGCGGAATGTATGGTTGGATCTTATGGATTTCAGTAGTATTTGAGTAGGTGGTTAAATTGATTTTTAACTCTCGTCCCCAGCGAACATTTGAATATTCTACCTTTAACCATGTTCAAGAAAAGAATGTTCGATTCAAGGAATGGATTGTTGAGTGTAATGTATGGTTGGATCTTATGGATTTCAGCAGTATTTCAGTAGGCGGTTAAATTGATTTTTAACTCTCGTCCCCAGCGATCATATTGGACGTTCTAGGTTCAACCTGATGTTACGTTAATCAATTTATCGGTTCACTTTGGGTTCCAGGTTTCATATTCGTTTTCTTTGAGTCTCAAAGCTTTTATTAGGTCGCTGCTATGAAATATTTAAGCCTTGGGTAGCCTGCGTACACTTCCCGCAACTTTATCACTCACAACTGTGATACACTAGGAAGGCTGTTACCGAACACTTGACTCTATTCTCCAGATTCTCTGATTCTGCCGCATTGCCCAATGCAGACTTTCTCAGAGTTAATTGCACTGCAGTACAAAGATACAGAACTGCGTGAGCAAAGAACCCAGACTATATACCTGCGAGCAGACACGATGTGGATACGAAACAGCTCAGGGTTGGTGCGGTTCTGTGTTCAATCTCTCCTGGAGTATAGATGTTTACCCATAGCCATGTAATCTATAATTATTATTTATTTGTTTTATTTATTCTGATGAAGACATGAGTAGAAAGACAAGTGTCCCAAAAGTCATGGTAGGGTTTTAGAGGATTATATTTTTTGAATGAATAGAGGTAGAAATGTGATATTGATGCCAGATGAAAATAAAACTCTCAAAGTTTTTACTTACTGGCTTTTAAGGAACCCGGAGGTTCATTGCCGCCCTCACATAAGCCCGCCATCGGTCCCTATCCTGAGCAAGATTAATCCAGTCTCCATCATCATATCCCACCTCCCTCAAATCCATTTTAATATTATCTTCACATCTACGTCTCGGCCTCCCTAAAGGTCTTTTTCCCTCAGGCCTCCCAACTAACACTCTATATGCATTTCTGTATTCGCCCATACGTGCCACATGCCCTGCCCATGTCAAACGTCTGGATTTAATGTTCCTAATTATGTCAGGTGAAGAATACAATGCGTGCAGTTCCGTGTTGTGTAACTTTCTCCATTCTCCTGTAACTTCATCCTTCTTAGCCCCAAATATTTTCCTAAGCACCTTATTCTAAAACACAATCTCTCTTCCTCTCTCAAAGTGAGAGTCCAAGTTTCACAACCATAAAGAACCGGTAATATAACTGTTTTATAAATTCTAACTTTCAGATTTTTTGACAGCAGACTGGATGACAAACGTTTCTCAACCGAATAATAACAGGCATTTCCCATATTTATTCTGCGTTTAATTTCCTCCCGAGTGTCATTTATATTTGTTACTGTTGCTTCAAGATATTTGAACTTCTCCACCTCTTCAAAGGATAAATTTCCAATTTTTATATTTCCATTTCGTACAATATTCTCGCCACGAGACATAATCATATACTTTGTCTTTTCGGATTTACTTCCAAACCTATTTCTTCACTTGCTTCAAGTAAAATTCCCGTGTTTTCCCTAATCGTTTGTGGATTTTCTCCTAACATACAGAGTGATTTATATAGAACTGACACATTTATTTCATTAATTGTTTCAAAACGAATTGTGCTAGAGACAACTTATTATACCTAAAATGTAGAGGAATTTTGGGAGATTATTTACCTCTATAGCAAATGTTGTCCGGCGTTGTCAAATCCGGAGATCTCGGTGGCCACAGGTTCCTGGAAATTATTCGGTCGTCACATAACCGGATAAATGGAACCATGCTTCATCTGTGAACCATGTGATGGACAATATGGCAGGATTTTGCACAGTGAACGTCTGAAACCAACAGCAGAATGTTCTGGAGTTTCGATTCCTTGTCACTAGATGCGCAGATGTTTATGTTTTATTCCTATTGTTGGCAGCTGTTTTCGACATTTTGTGTCAACGTAAAAATGCAGTACACATTAAATCAACGACCCTTCCTTGTGAAGCAATACTGGATTACGAATTCAATTACAGCTACTCAAAGGGCATACCAGAGAGAATTTGGTATTCGCAATCCTCCTGAAAGAAACACAATACTGGGACTGGTAAACAAATTGGAATCAACTGGATCTCTGGTGAGTGAAAAGGGCAAGCATCGTTCATCTAGGCTTCCCACGGTTGTTGTTGACGTAAGAGCACGACTGGAGCAGTCACCCAAAAAAATCATTAAGACGTTTGTCGCAGGAGACAGGGTACACCTACTCAATGTGTCAGAGAGCCTAAAGCCATATAGGGTTACGGTTGTTCATCAGCTACAGGAACCAGATAAGGATAAAAGATTGAATTATTGTCGTTGGTTTCAGACGTTCATTGTGCAAAATCCTGCCATATTGTCCATCACATGGTTCACAGATGAAGCATGGTTCCATTTATCCGGTTATGTGACGACCGAATAATTTCCAGGAACCTGTGGCCACCGAGATCTCCGGATTTGACAACGCCGGACAACATTTGCTGTAGAGGTAAATAATCTCCCAAAATTCCTCTACATTTTAGGTGTAATAAGTTGTCGCTAGCACAATTCGTTTTGAAACAATTAATGAAATGTGTCAGTTCTATATAAATCACTCTGTATTCACATCATCCGCATAGACAAGCAGCTGATGTAACCCGTTCAATTCCAAACCCTCTCTGTTATCCTGGAGTTTAAGACACTAAAAAAAAAGAGATAACAATCGAACAAATTCAATAATTTCTCATTGTTACAATTAATTATAAAAGATGGGAAGTTAATATTAAAATGGATTTGAGGGAAGTGGGATATGATGATAGAGACTGGATTAATCTTGCTCAGGATAGGGATCAATTGCGGGCTTATGTGAGGACGGCAATGAACCTCCGGGTTCCTTAAAAGCCAGTAAGTAAGTAATATTAGACTTGACAAGATTAGGATATTTAAATATAAATTTGTTATGTATTCTTGGGCCTAAATTACTACTATGATTAAATACTGTAGCAGTGTTGCATTTTGGTTCAAACAATCTTAAAGAATTCATACCTTTTGCTTCATGACTATGCGAATACAATTCAAAATTATTTCGAATTTTATTTATGAATTTTATTAATACAATATAATAAATATGTCTAATTTTAAACCTTTGAAACCCTACCATGACTTTTGGGACACGGTTCAATTATTTAGACCTAGATGGACGAAATTTCAAGTCAGCAGCAAATAATAGTAATATACGTTACAAGAGCGGTATGTTGACGTTTTCATGTTCGAGGAAAAGATTGAAAAAGCGGAACGTAGTTGAGCTTTTTTAATTTCCGACAACTTGAAAACAAACATACCGCTCGTGTATCGTACATTATTTTGTGCGAAGATCGTTTATTACATACCTGAAAGACGAATTTCTAATTAGTTGCAATGAAATCTCCATGTTGGTTTCTGTTTAATGACGGCAACTTCAGAAAACCAAAATATCTTTCTTCAACAATGTTGCTATAAGATGTTTTCTGTGTTTACTATACTCCAGCAGGCCGTGATATACGTCTGTCTTTCCCCCCCCCCCAGTCTATAAATGCGAACTTAAAACAAACGGTAAGGTTATGTAATGATTTATTTTTCATTTTAATATTTTGACAATATTATTTATATAACATATTGCAGTAATAACATCGGCATCTGGAATCTTGTTGATTTTTTCACGGCTTCCTTAATGTTACTTGTATCAGGAATGCAATAAGTTTCGTGGAGTAGTAGACTTTACTTAATTTTTGCAAATATTTAAAAACAATAATTAACATTGCAATTTAGGTGAAATTGCAGTGGTAAGTTTCCAATTTATAATTGTTACTATGTTAAACGTCTTTAAAAATAATATGTTAAAAGCCTAAAGCAGTAAAATGAATGTCGCGTTTAAGCGGTAAGAAGAGGGAAATTGTTATGTGTGTTACGTTGGGAATACTGAATGTGGTATTTCACACTTACCGCGTATTGGTTGTGTGCGGAAAGCAAGCAAATACGCACGATCTCGCACAAAATAATCATTAGTATCGTTAAATTACACAAAAAACAAGTTCAGAAACCCACGCCGAAATCTCAAAATCTTATTTTCCTTGACAAATATACCTACTCTATAATACTTGATGTAACAAGGAAGTAGGAGTGTGTTGTTACAGTCTCTTAGGAAAGCAGTAATTGTATTAATCAACAAAGGACTGTCGTAATGGGAGAGAGTTAATTTTTATCGTCAGGGCAACATCTGTGACAATTTGACTTTCAATTTGCAAACTGTTGCTAGGCAATAACGTTTATGTGAGTGCAAGCAGCGTGCGTTACCCACACGTACACACAGCATTCTGTATCGCTGAGGCAGAGTTCTTGAGTGCGCAGGTCTCAGGATAACAGCGGCACAAGTGACAGTCTGGAACTCTGGATCCTCAATGCCAGCCCAGACGCCCAAAAACTAATATTACGTGTTCGACATATTTTCGTCTGCTTTCTCGCCGTCCTCTTTCTCTGCTTCTTCGTGATATTTTTCGTTTCTAATTCTTAATTTTTTAACCTCCTCCTTTCCTTCTCCCTATCTTTTTCCTAAGAACTCTTTCCTTTCCATACTTCCTGTTCACTACTCCCTCTTCCTTTTTTTTTGCCCCTTCCATTTTATGTACATCTCTTTCATTTTATTTACCTCCTATTCCATTTTATCTACCTCCTATTTCACTTTATTTACATTCTCTTCCAATTTTATTACCTACTCTTCCTTTTCATCTTCCTCCCCTTCCGTTCCACGCACATATTTTTCCATTTAATGTACTTTTTCTTTCATTTCATGTACCTCCTCTTACATTTTCATCTGCCTCCTCTTCCATTTCATCTACCTCTTCTTCAATTTTATCTACCTCCTCTTTCATTTTATCTACCTTCTCCTTTTCCATATCATCTACCTCCTCTTCCATTTTATCTACCTTCTATTCCATTTCATCTACCTTCTTTTCTTCCATTTCATCTACCTCCTCTTTCATTTCATCTACCTTCTCCTTTTCCATATCATCTACCTCCTCTTCCATTTTATCTACCTTTTATTCCATTTCATATACTTTCTCCTCTTCCATTTCATCTACCTTCTTCTCTTCCATTTCATCTACCTCCGCTTTCATTTCATCTACCGTCTCCTTTTCCATATCATCTATCTCCTCTTCCATTTTATCTACCTTCTATTCCATTTCATATACTTTCTCCTCTTCCATTTCATCTACCTTCTATTCCATTTCATATACTTTCTCCTCTTCCATTTAATCTATCTTCTCCTCTTCCAATTCATCTACCTCTTCCTCAACTTTATCTACCTCCTCTTCAATTTCATCTACCTCCTCTTTCATTTCATATACTTTCTCCTCTTCCATTTCATCTACCGTCTCCTCTTCCATTTCATCTACCTTCTCCTCTTCAATTTCATCTACCTTCTTCTCTTCCATTTCATCTACCTCCTCTTGCATTTCACCTATCTTCTCCTCTTCCATTTGATCTACCTCTTCTTCAACTTTATCTACCTCCTCTTCCATTTCATCTACCTTCTCCTCTTCCATTTCATCTATCTCCTCTTTCGTTTCATCTACCTCCTCTTTCATGTCATCTACTTCATCTCCCATTTCATCTACCTCCTCTTCCGTTTCATCTACCTCCTCTTTCATTTCATCTACCTCTTCTTTTATGTCATCTACCTCCTTTTCCGTTCCATTCCATCATTCTTTTTTCCCTTTCATTTACTTCCTCTTACACTTTCATTTTTATCAGTGATTTAAGTCCATTTTGCTATCTCCAAACGTCTACAGAGACGAGAAATTGCGACAAATTTCTCTTGGAGTTTTCTTTAAGGGACAGATTTGATTGATCCGACGTAAATCTACAACACTGACCTCCCAGCTTTAGTTGCCTCCTGGAGGAAGGCACGCTAATGATTTATCACCCAATAATATCCATCACAAACTACTGGGTTCGAACTCCTGGAATTGAATCCAACACCCAGCATACTATGAAATCACATGATGATGATGATGATGATGATGATGATGATGATGATGATGATGATAGTAGTGAAAGTCATGGTGACGTTCCACATTAGCTGGCCGGACAGTGACGCCACTTCTTGACCGTGGTGTAGTGTCCTGTGGTCGCTGGCGCTGAAAGATCTATAGACAGCTGCCGAACTCCACCGGAAGTCAATTCTAGCCGGCATGTTAAGAATTCCTGTCTTGTTTCGAGTTGCTATAGAAACCCCAAGACTTCCAATCAAATGGATAAGATTCTTGATCTCTTGCAAATTCATCTGTCTCCAAGACATACAATTTTATAATATATAGCACTATGACAAACTTTCGCCCTTTTGTTTATAAGCTACGATACCTTCAGAACACTAGATTAATTTTCTTGTACACTGAAATACTTTTTGTGTTTGAGAACAGGTTATGAAATTTTATCTAACTTCGCAACTATTTATTATTATTATTATTATTATTTTTATTATTATTATTATTATTATTATTATTATTTTTATTATTATTATTATTATTATTATTATTAATATTATTATTGACTGGAAGGTCCGGGGTTCGATCCCATGTGGTGACAGGATTTTTTCTCGTTGCCAAACTTTTAGAACGGCCCCGAGGTTCACTCAGCCTCCTATAAAATTGAGTGCCGGGTCTTTCCCGGGGGTAAAAGGCGATCAGAGCGTGGTGCCGACCACACCACCTCATTCTAGTGCCGAGGTCATGGAAAGCGTAGAGCTCTACCTCCATGCCCCCCCCCCCAAGTGCCTTCATGGCATGTGACGGGGATACCTTTACCTTTTTATTACTTACTTACCTACTGGCTTTTAAGGAACCCGTAGGTTCATTGCCGCCCTCACATAAGCCCGCCATTGGTCCCTATCCTGAGCAAGATTAATCCATTCTCTATCATCATATCCCACCTCCCTCAAATCCATTTTAGTATTATCTTCCCATCTACGTCTCGGCCTCCCTAAAGGTCTTTTTCCCTCCCGCCTCCCAACTAACACTCTATATGCATTTCTGGATTCGCCCATACGTGCTACATGTCCTGCCCATCTCAAACGTCTGGATTTTATGTTCCTAATTATGTCAGGTGAAGAATACAATGCGTGCAGTTCTGCGTTGTGTAACTTTCTCCATTCTCCTGTAACTTCATCCCTCTTAGGCCCAAATATTTTCCTAAACACTTTATTTTCGAACACCCTTAACCTCTGTTCCTCTTTCAAAGTAAGAGTCCAAGTTTCACAACCATATAGAACAACCGGTAATATAACTGTTTTATAATTTCCAACTTTCAAATTTTAATTAATAATAATAATAATAATAATAATAATAATAATAATGAGGTATAAGTATAAGGGTACAGTACATCAGTTATTCATAGATTTCAAAAAGGCTTATGACTCGGTTAAGAGAGAAGTTTTATATGATATTCTTATTGAATTTGGTATTCCCAAGAAACTAGTTCGATTAATTAAAATCTGTCTCAGTGAAACGTACAGCAGAATCCGTATAGGTCAGTTTCTGTCAGATGCTTTTCCAATTCACTGCGGGCTAAAGCAAGGAGATGCACTATCACCTTTACTTTTTAACTTCGCTCTAGACTATGCCATTAGGAAAGTCCGGGATAACAGATAGGGTTTGGAATTGAACGGGTTACATCAGCTGCTTGTCTATGCGAATGACAATGAAGGATGAAGTTACAGGAGAATGGAGAAAGTTACACAACACAGAACTGCACGCATTGTATTCTTCACCTGACATAATAAGGAACATTAAATCCAGACGTTTGAGATGGGCAGGGCATGTAGCACGTACGGGTGAATCAAGAAATGCGTATAAAGTGTAAGTTCGATGACCAAAGGGAAAAATTCTTTGGGCAGGCAGAGACATAGATAGGAGGATAATATTAAAATAGATTTGAGGTAGGTGGGATATGATGGTAGAGACTGGATTAATCTTGCACAGGATAGGGACCGATGGCGGGCTTATGTGAGGGGGGCAATGAACCTGCGGGTTTCTTAAAAGCCATTTGTAAGTAAGTAAGTCAGTAGTATTAGTTGCAAGTGGTAGTGAAAGTGGTGATAAAGGACCCCTTTGTTGTCTTTCCATATGCTAATGAGTTGTAGTAATATCGCCAATGTTTGTGATCTTCAGCTGACCCGCTCTCCAAGGAAGGAGCTAGCAATCAGTTGCAGTAATACCTTCATGAATAATTCTGCTTCCTAGATTACAACAGCGGATACTGATCAATCAGTGTTTAATCTCCGAGCGAACGTATGCCGTTCATGCATTAAAGGCTACTCCCTTACTTGTTGCAAGTTGTCTCTCGAGCTTGAGAGACTCTTTTAGAGTCAAATAGAAACCATGAGGTGAGTACTGCATGTATGCGATAGTAGGGAAAATGAATGGCTACATACCTTCTGCAATAAATATCAACAATGGACGACAATCTTGCCAAGGGGTGCCAATAGAAATTCTCGCAGAACCACAAAGATGTCCACACCTGTGGAGTAAAGGACAGCGCGTCTGGCCGCGAAACCAGGTGGCCCGGGTTCGAATCCCGGTCGGGGAAAGTTACCTGGTTGAGGTTTTTTCCTGGGTTTTCCCTCAACCCAATACGAGCAAATACTGGGTAACTTTCGGTGCTGGACCCCGGACTCATTTCATCGGCATTATCACCTTCATATCATTCAGACGCTAAAAAATCTAGGTGTTGATACAGCGTCGTAAAATAACCCAATAAAATAAAATAAAACCACAAAGATTTGATATTTAATTTCAAGGTTAGGCCTCTACGAACTCCAGAAGAAAAATTGTAACTCACTGAAATGGTAAAGGTTAATGTATGCCCTTTAGCTTCTTTCTGCAAACTGTCAGCTTTTTAAATCGAATGATTTATCAACAGTATAGTTTAGGATTTTCTGCACAATATCTAGAGCATCTTACCAGAAGGGCATATCAACAGCAGTGTTATTTAAATATTTTAATAGAAACTATTTACATTTGAAAACAAACGTTTGAGAACTACAATGGACATGAGGAAGGATCAAAGAATGCATCTTGTTATGTAGACAAGGATAGGAAAATTTTTCTACAGGGTGATTCTGGGGAGTCACCGCCTCTTTCGGAGCTTATTTCTGGAAATATTTTCAGCAAAAAATCTATATACATAATTTGAATTGGTAATGGGGAGGCCGAGACGTAGATGGGAAGATAATATTAAAATGGATTTGAGGGAGGTGGGATATGATGGTAGGGACTGGATTAATCTTGCTCAGGATAGGGACCGATGGCATAGTGAGGGCGGCAATGAACCTCCGAGTTCCTTAAAAGCCAGTAAGTAAGTAAGTAATGGAAATTACGGGAAAACAGCCTATACGGATTTTAATGAATGACCCGTCATTTTGAAGCTTGGCATCCAAGGATTTTCAGAAAAATAGGAACTTTCAGTGAAGCGTTAGTTTTCCTACATAATTTCCCGATTTTCCAAAAACCATCTTTCGTCAATTTTGAGAAATAATTGCATTTCAGTATAAAACAAAACACACACTACAATAAACAATATGCTATTACACGAAGGCCATCACCTGCAGGATTGCTGACATATTTAGAGCTCTAATTCAATTGGTTATTAAAAACTTCAAGACTTACTAAAAATAATTTACAGGTCTGATTCTGCGGAGTGTAATTTTCTGAGTACAGCTGTGTATTGGATATTAAAATCTACAAAACTTGTGGTGGTTTGATGACATTATTACTATTAGAAATGAAATATTATAGTTAATGCCATGATACGACTATTTTTCATTAATTATACATATTAATGTTATATTGATGACATGAAAGTGAAACGTTTTGGGGTTATATAAGTAGATGTAGAGAATATCTTAAATTAGATCTTCATTTCTATCATTTACTAAGTGGCGGCTATTATATAATTACAAAACTTGCGTAAGATAATAATATTATTAAAAATCAAATATTTTTATTGTTATTGGGTTGGGTCTTTTTCATATACTTAATGGCGGTGTGGTGTAGATATTTATATGCGTCATTCCCTTCAGTATTGGCTCGAGAGAGCGCAAAAATTACAGTTCCTAAGGAAAGATCAAAAGGTATTACTTACTGATAAAATAAGAGGCCTACAAAATTTTGTAGTCTCCCGATCATTTCAGCAAGATCTCCTAGCAGGATAAAATGATTTTACCCTCTACATTTCAAGCTCTACATGCAGCAGCTATACCAAGATGCTATGTCTATTGTTCCAAAGCATAGCAAACCTGACTTTTTTTAACTTTCGCCTACAATTCACAATGACCTGAAATAGCTATTGCTTTACTCCCGCATGAAAAGCCCACTGATCGTCCTGACATTGTTACTTACGTTTTCGCGTAGAAACTCAAAAACTGAAGGTGCATAGGTTCAAGAAAAAGTATTTGGCATAAAAAACCATTCAGAGGGAGTATGTTTCATTATTACGAAAGCAAATAAGTTTGAAAATGTCTGGTATTTTTCATTGAGAATAAATCTGAAAAAATTTTAACTGAACGTCTAATGAACTTAGTTTGCAGCATTTGCTGCACAAGTCACTAATATTAGTAAACATGGGACCTATTCTTAATATTTTCAGAATTACACTAATTTGAAGTTGTTTGTAAAATACTTTTTTTTCTTTAGTTTTAAGGGTAGAAGAATATTCCAAATAGAGAATGAAGTATTCAGAAGTATCATTTCTTTAATTGGTTAGTATTAGTAATGTGTTGTGAATTGCTAAGTTTCTTTGTAAAGTTTTTTTTTTTAAATTTTCAGCTACAATATTACATTATTGTTACACACTTACCACAAAAATTGTTAGAAAACACATGACTTCTAGCGACTTGATAGTTTATACTTCAAGTTTGCAATCTAATGTTCATTCTTAAAGAGTTTACAAGAGTGGTGTGATTTGTAACAATTGTGATAAATGCATAAATACACAACAAACACACATTCAAAGTATACAGAAAACCCACAACAACAACAACAACAACAACACACATACACAACACATCCAACCATCCAACACAAAACAAACAAGCTGCATTCCGAACAATGGTAAACAGACTGCTCAACATACCAATGAACCAACAGGATTACAACGAAGAGCTAAACACAACCCCAACATAATAGACAACATAATACGTAAGACAAAACAAAACCACAAAAAAACAGAAGAATACAACACAAACACAAGAACACAAAAAATACATCACACTAACATACGAAAACAAAAACACATATAAAATTGCAACCTCATTCAAGAAATTAAATTACAACATCGCATACAGAACAAATAACACTCTACAAAAACATCTCAACACACAAACAAACAAATACAACCACACAGGCGTATACAAACTCAAATGTAACACCTGCAACAACTTCTACATAGGACAGACAGGCAGATCATTTCAAACACGTTACAAAGAACACATCACAGCCATAACAAAATTACAAAACACCTCCACATATGCAGAACACATCACAAATGCTAACCACACCCACAGAGACATCAACACAGACATGGAAATTCTACACATCCAACCAAAAAGCCAGAAACTCAACACACTAGAACAATATGAAATATACAGACACACGAAAACACACCCCAACGAAATTCTCAACACATAACTCAACTTCAAAACACACACACTCTTTGACTCTACACTACGAACGCACTCACACAGGAAACAAGAGACGCCAAGATCAACAACGACCAGTTCTGAAGATGACCCAAAATAGGTCGAAACATGTTGACAAGGTACGTTAAAATTTAACACAAAGTTCTTATGATACATATTCCGTAGTGATACAGTGTTAAAAAGTTGTGTAATCAAGATGCATAAGTACAGGGACATCACTTTATTTTTACCAATATTTTTAACATTAACCTGTCTATACTCGGAAACACTCTTGCCCCCTTCCATTACAGGAGTTTGGAGTTGCTAGTGCAATATGTAAACAAATTATTTTACTAGCTACAGGAGGAGAGAAAAGTAGTGTATCCATTTATGTTACAGGGAATTACAGTATTACTTTTACAGCATTTTATAAAAAAAAAAAAAACAGTAGAATAGTAACAATTTTTTTTTCACAAACTCAAGTCTTCAGGCGGTTATATTCATTATGTAATGTCTACTTTATTCAGCATATTACTAACCTAATTTATTCCTGAGAATTTTGTGAGCACTTCCGTAAGAAACCCCAATTTCTACAGCTAACTTCTTGACGGACTTATTAGGACCTCGCTGCATACTTTCTCTAGCATCTTCCACAGCATCTTCTGTCACCTTTGTTGGCCATCTTACACTTTTCTTCCTTTCTGTACACTCTTTTGCTCTAAATTTATCTACCAGATTAATGACATTTCTACGAAAATATTCCGTTATGGTATAATTAGGAAACTGTGAAAAAAAAAAAACTGTTGTTCACATTCGGTTACATTGTAATTCCAATTTCCATCATCGTCCTTCATACCCACAAACAGTAAAACAAAACTCTTGTTTAAATAATGCTGTTAAGTACCGTATCATATTATAGGGTACCGTACTTTCGGTACCTCTAATCTTCACTTGTGCTCAGTCCACACAGATAAATTCAGTTATGCTACACACCATACTTGTGTGAAAATAAACTTCAATAATATAAGCTCTTTCTTCTATAGAAAATGCAACATACTTCTGAAACACACTGTACTCTGTACTGTTTACTTCACTGCTAGCAACAGCGGCCGTAAGTTTGTGTGACTGACGTTAGCAAGGAGATTAGTGAAAGGAGTGGGAGTCAAGTACATTTAGAAACGCAGGTACAATAAAAATTGAAGTAAAAATAAAATGATGTCCCTGTATAATCTAATTTTATAGTTAACAAAACGAAAACAATCCGTACGATGCAACTAAGGGATTGACAAAGCTTGGTTTAGTAGAGGAAAAACCTAGGAAAAAACGTCAAACAGATAACTTACCCCAAGCAGGATTTGAACCCAGGTCCACTGCTTTCACGGTTACACATGTTAACCGTTTCCACTGCGATGGACGAAATACCGTCTTAATATCAACGTTAAATAACCTTGTAGTTGCTTCAGCGTTGATAAATAACCAAGTTAAAAAGTAAAAATAGTGTTAGTAGGTATCGGAAATGAAATAAAAGGGAAATGGGTACCTTGCACAAGACGTTAACACCGAGATATGCCACTGTTGCGCGGAGCTCCCCGTGTAATGCGGAATGTTATATCCAGCCCGGCCTGCAGATGTTATCCATAATGCAGCGGCAACTCCATCACTAAATGATGAGCCCGCATCTCAACCTGCAGCCCCCACCGTTGCCATGGCGATACAACTTATTACAAACAAAAGAAACAAATCATTCTGCCAACTTCTCAGGAACTTCCAGTGACATTAGCAGTGGACAATGAGCTTCTGAGATAGGTTTTCTAAAAGAAGTTTCGTTTAACCATTGATCCATTACCGTAATATGTCGAACTCCATATGAACAGCATCCAATTCTTTGTTATTTTATTATAATCTATTAACTGTTGTGTTTGCTTATGGGTCTAAGTAAAATCGGTTCTTTTCTGACAGGAAAAACAATTCTAGAGGCCTCTGGTAGAAAATTCCAAGAAAAAAAACTTTCACAATTTTACTCATTCATTCACACTTTTCTGCCCAAGGGCAGGTCTTTCACTGCAAACCCAGCATTCCCCAATCTTTCCTATTTTCCGTCTTACTTTTAGTCGTCCACACCTGTGGAGTAACGGTCAGCGCGTCTGGCAGCGAAACCAGGTGGCCAGGGTTCGATTTCCGGTCGGGGAAAGTTACCTGGTTGAGGTTTCTTCCGGGGTTTTCCCTCAACCCAATATGAGCAAATGCTGGGTAACTTTCGGTGTTGGACCCCGGACTCATTTCACCGGCATTATCACCTTCCCCTCATTCAGACGCTAAATAACCTAAGATGTTGATAAAGCGTCGTAAAATAACCAACTAAAATAAAAAAAAATCCTTTTAGTCCCCACATATGATCCATATATCTTAATGTCGTCTATCATCTGATATCTTCTTCTGCCCCGAACTCTTCTCCCGTTCACCATTCCTTCCAGTGCATCCTTCAGTAGGCAGTTTCTTCTCAGCCAGTGACCCAACCAATTCCTTTTCCTCTTCCTGATCAGTTTCAGCATCATTCTTTCTTCACCCACTCTTTCCAACACAGCTTCATTTCTTATTCTGTCTGTCCACTTCACGCGTTCCATCCTTCTCCATATCCACATTTCAAATGCTTTTATTCGCTTCTCTTCACTTCGTCATAATGTCCATGTTTCTGCCCTATACAATGCCACACTCCACACAAAACACTTCACTAGTCTCTTCCTTAGTTCTTTCTCCAGAGGTCCGCAGAAGATGCTTCTTTTTCTATTAAAAGCTTCCTTTGCCATTGCTATCCTCCTTTTGACTTCCTGGCAGCAGCTCATGTTACTGCTTATAGTACACCCCAAGTATTTGAAGCTGTCCACTTGCTCTACTGCCTCATTTAGAATTCGCAAGTTTGCCTTCTTTATTTTTCTTCCTATGACCATGGTCTTCGTCTTGTTTGCATTTATCTTCATCCCATACTGCTCACAGCTGTCATTTAGCTCCAGTAGCATATCCCTTAGTATCATCTCGTCTTGTACTAACAACGCCATATCATCAGCAAATGTTATGTAATTTATTTTTCTTTGTCCTACTGTCAATCCTGCGATAATGTTACTAATGGGTGTTAAATTCTCGTTTCAAGTGATGGATCGTTCGTCATTGGTAGTAGCAGTAGTAGTGCTAGTAGCAGAAGTTGTAAGAATAGTAAAGCTGTTTTAGCATTAGTAGCAGTAGTTGTTGTAGCAATAATAATAGTAGATTTTGTTGCAGAAGTAACGGTAGTTGTAGCAATAATAATAGCAGCTGTTTTAGCATTAGTAGCAGTAGTTGTAACAATAGTACCAGTAGTTGTTTTTGTATTAGTAGCAGTAATTAATGATTATATATAATAGTAGCAGTAGTTTTTGTAGCAATAGTATTAGTAGACTTTGTAGCAAAAGTAACAGTAGTTGTAGCAATAATAACAGTAGCTGTTTCAGCATTAGTAGCAGTAGTTGTAACAATACTAAGAGTAGTTATTTTAGCAATAGTAATAGTAGATTTTATAATAATAATAATAATAATAATAATAATAATAATAATAATAATAATAATAATAATGATTTATTTTAGCTGGCAGAGTTAAGGCCGTAAGGCCTTCTCTTCCACTCAACCAGCAAAAAGTGTATATACATATGCATGAACTTACAAAGAATCCAACAATTTGATTTAGATAAGAGTTACATGTATACAAGAGTTATTTTCGAATTAAACAACAAAATACTATGAACTATTAATTAAACACTGAAATAAACTGTGTAGCGGAATTAAGCTAAAATACATAGAATGTTAATATATTTCAAATAATATTAGATAATAGAAAGAGATTATTACGAGAGAAAGAGATTATTACGAGAAAGAGATTATTACGAGATTACGAGATTTTGTAGGAAAAGTAACAGTAGTTGTAGCAGTAATAACAGTAGCTGTTTATGTAATAGTAACAGTAGATGTTTTAGCAATAATAACAGTAGTTGTTTTAGCAAAGTAGCAGTAGTTGTTGTAGCAATAGTAATAGTAGATTTTGTAGGAAAAGTAACAGTAACTGTAGCAATAATAACAGTAGCTGTTTAAGTAATAGTAACAGTAGATGTTGTAGCAATAATAACAGTAGTTGTTTTAGCAAAGTAGCAGTAGTTGTTGTAGCAATAGTAATAGTAGATTTTGTAGGAAAAGTAACAGTAACTGTAGCAATAATAACAGTAGCTGTTTAAGTAATAGTAACAGTAGATGTTGTAGCAATAATAACAGTAGTTGTTTTAGCAAAGTAGCAGTAGTTGTTGTAGCAATAGTAATAGTAGATTTTGTAGGAAAAGTAACAGTAACTGTAGCAATAATAACAGTAGCTGTTTAAGTAATAGTAACAGTAGATGTTGTAACAATAGTAACAGTAGTTGTTATGGCAATAATAGCATTAGTCGTAGCAATAGTAATAGTAGATTTTGTAGCAAAAGTAACAGTAGTTGTAGCAATAATAACAGTAGCTGTTTTAACATTAGTAGCAGTAGTTGTAACAATAGTAACAGTAGTTGTTTTAGCAAAGTAGCAGTAGTTGTTGTAGCAATAGTAATAGTAGATTTTGTAGGAAAGTAACAGTAACTGTAGCAATAATAACAGTAGCTGTTTAAGTAATAGTAACAGTAGATGTTGTAGCAATAATAACAGTAGTTGTTTTAGCAAAGTAGCAGTAGTTGTTGTAGCAATAGTAATAGTAGATTTTGTAGGAAAAGTAACAGTAACTGTAGCAATAATAACAGTAGCTGTTTAAGTAATAGTAACAGTAGATGTTGTAGCAATAATAACAGTAGTTGTTTTAGCAAAGTAGCAGTAGTTGTTGTAGCAATAGTAATAGTAGATTTTGTAGGAAAAGTGACAGTAACTGTAGCAATAATAACAGTAGCTGTTTAAGTAATAGTAACAGTAGTTGTAGCAGTAATAACAGTAGCTGTTTATGTAATAGTAACAGTAGATGTTTTAGCAATAATAACAGTAGTTGTTTTAGCAAAGTAGCAGTAGTTGTTGTAGCAATAGTAATAGTCGATTTTGTAGGAAAAGTAACAGTAACTGTAGCAATAATAACAGTAGCTGTTTAAGTAATAGTATACGGTAGATGTTGTAACAATAGTAACAGTAGTTGTTATGGCAATAATAGCATTAGTCGTAGCAATAGTAATAGTAGATTTTGTAGCAAAATTAACAGTAGTTGTAGCAATAATAACAGTAGCTGTTTTAACATTAGTAGCAGTAGTTGTAACAATAGTAACAGTAGTTGTTTTAGCAAAGTAGCAGTAGTTGTTGTAGCAATAGTAATAGTAGATTTTGTAGGAAAAGTAACAGTAACTGTAGCTATAATAACAGTAGCTGTTTAAGTAATAGTAACAGTAGATGTTGTAGCAATAATAACAGTAGTTGTTTTAGCAAAGTAGCAGTAGTTGTTGTAGCAATAGTAATAGTAGATTTTGTAGGAAAAATAACAGTAACTGTAGCAAGAATAACAGTAGCTGTTTAAGTAATAGTAACGGTAGATGTTGTAACAATAGTAACAGTAGTTGTTATGGCAATAATAGCATTAGTCGTAGCAATAGTAATAGTAGATTTTGTAGCAAAATTAACAGTAGTTGTAGCAATAATAACAGTAGCAGAAGTTGTAACAATAGTAATGGTAGTTATTTTAGCAAAGTAGCAGTAGTTGTTGTAGCAATAATAATAGTAGATTTTGTAGCAGAAGTGACGGTAGTTGTAGCAATAATAACAGTAGCTGTTTAAGTAATAGTAACAGTAGATGTTGTAGGAATAATAATAGTAGTTATGACAATAATAGCATTAGTTGTAGCAATAGTAATAGTAGATTTTTTTTTAGCAAAAGTAACAGTAATTGTAACAATAATAACAGTAGCTGTTTAAGTAATAGTGACGGTAGATGTTGTAGCAATAGTAACAGTAGTTGTTATGGCAATAATAGCGTTAGTTGTAGCAATAGTAATAGTAGATTTTGTAGCAAAAGTAACAGTAATTGTAGCAATAATAACAGTAGCTGTTTAAGTAATAGTAACGGTAGATGCTGTAGCAATAATAACAGTGGTTGTTATGGCAATAATAGCATTAGTTGTTGCAATAGTAATAGTAGATTTTTTAGCAAAAGTAACAGTAATTGTAACAGTAATAACAGTAGCTGTTTAAGTAATAGTAACGGTAGATGTTGTAGCAATAGTAACAGTAGTTGTTATGGCAATAATAGCGTTAGTTGTAGCAATAATAATAGTAGATTTTGTAGCAAAAGTAACAGTAATTGTAGCAATAATAACAGTAGCTGTTTAAGTAATAGTAACGGTAGATGCTGTAGCAATAATAACAGTAGTTGTTATGGCAATAATAGCATTAGTTGTTGCAGTAGTATCAGCAGTAGGTCTAGCAATAGTAACGTAGTATTTGTAGGAATAGTATCAGCAGTAGTTCTAGCAATAGTAACAATAGACCTAATAGTGTAGCAGTAGCAGTTGGAGTGTTGTGTATCTATTTTCATTTCAATGTACATAACGTCGTTTTGAACTTCAGAAATCTTCCACTTCACATATTTTCAAAATTGCACATTTCATTCTTTTCGTGCACGTTTCAATAGGATTGCGTTACACACGAGATAAATATTGACTCTCAGAAAAGCACAACAATGAGCTCTGCGTTTTTGTTTATGGCTACCTGCGCTGCTTTCAGAAATCATCCGCTTTCAGAACTTTCTTTATTTCTTGCCTCTGTCATTCTGATATACATCCGCCTACATCCACAAAGCTTAACACATTTTTCATTTCCATTCTATCGTCAATTCATCCATTCCGAGTCTTTTCATCCGATTCGCGCGCCTTTCATCTTATGAACATGAAAGGACTTCACTGGAAACGCCATCTTCTGTTTAACACAAACCGCTCGTGTTTTGTTCGCACTGAGGGAATTGTAACAGAATGAAATGTTTTAACAGGAGAGACAGTGAAAACAATCAGGAATGGGAGTATAGTTAATTTTCTATAACAAATATGTAGTTTACCAGTATAAAATGATAATATAATATAATATGAAATAATTCTACGTTGCATCAGGGGTACACAGGCAAGCACAATAGCCTACGTCAGCAGTTCCCAAGGTCATGGCATAGTTGCGCCCCGATGAAATAGGTAGAGAAAAAGACACTACGGAAACTCTAGCCTCGTAATCAACCAACCTTATTGATTTCTTCTTCGATTTATATTCATTATCGATACCGTTAAAATGAACACCATGAAGTTGGCAGTATTTTATTAACTGTTTTTCTACTGTTTATGCAGTGATTATCAATAGCCTACCGTTAAAATGAACACCATGAATTTGGCAGTATTTTACTACCTGTTTTTCTACTGTTTATGCAGTGATTATCAATAGCCTAACGTTAAAATGAACAACATGAAGTTGGCAGTAATTTATTAACTGTTTTTCTACTGTTTATGCAGTGATTATCAATAGCCTAACGTTAAAATGAACACCATGAAGTTGGCAGTAATTTATTAACTGTTTTTCTACTGTTTATGCAGTGATTATCAATAGCCTACCGTTAAAATGAACACCATGAATTTGGCAGTATTTTACTAACTGTTGTTCTAGTGTTTATGCAGTGATTATCAATAGCCTAACGTTAAAATGAACAACATGAAGTTGGCAGTACTTTATTAACTGTTTTTCTACTGTTTATACAGTGATTATTTATAGCCTACCGTTAAAATGAACACCATGAAGTTGGCAGTACTTTATTAACTGTTTTTCTACTGTTTATACAGTGATTATTTATAGCCTACCGTTAAAATGAACACCATGAAGTTGGCAGTACTTTATTAACTGTTTTTCTACTGTTTATGCAGTGATTATTTATAGCCTACCGTTACAATGAACACCATGAAGTTGGCAGTACTTTATTAACTGTTTTTCTACTGTTTATACAGTGATTATTTATAGCCTACCGTTAAAATGAACACCATGAAGTTGGCAGTACTTTATTAACTGTTTTTCTACTGTTTATGCAGTGATTATTTATAGCCTACCGTTACAATGAACACCATGAAGTTGGCAATACTTTATTAACTGTTTTTCTACTGTTTATGCAGTGATTATCAATAGCCTACCGTTAAAATGAACACCATGAATTTGGCAGTATTTTACTAACTGTTGTTCTAGTGTTTATGCAGTGATTATCAATAGCCTAACGTTAAAATGAACAACATGAAGTTGGCAGTACTTTATTAACTGTTTTTCTACTGTTTATGCAGTGATTATCAATAGCCTACCGTTAAAATGAACACCATGAATTTGGCAGTATTTTACTAACTGTTGTTCTAGTGTTTATGCAGTGATTATCAATAGCCTAACGTTAAAATGAACAACATGAAGTTGGCAGTACTTTATTAACTGTTTTTCTACTGTTTATGCAGTGATTATCAATAGCCTACCGTTAAAATGAACACCATGAATTTGGCAGTATTTTACTAACTGTTGTTCTAGTGTTTATGCAGTGATTATCAATAGCCTAACGTTAAAATGAACAACATGAAGTTGGCAGTACTTTATTAACTGTTTTTCTACTGTTTATGCAGTGATTATCAATAGCCTACCGTTAAAATGAACACCATGAATTTGGCAGTATTTTACTAACTGTTGTTCTAGTGTTTATGCAGTGATTATCAATAGCCTAACGTTAAAATGAACAACATGAAGTTGGCAGTACTTTATTAACTGTTTTTCTACTGTTTATGCAGTGATTATCAATAGCCTACCGTTAAAATGAACACCATGAATTTGGCAGTATTTTACTAACTGTTGTTCTAGTGTTTATGCAGTGATTATCAATAGCCTAACGTTAAAATGAACAACATGAAGTTGGCAGTACTTTATTAACTGTTTTTCTACTGTTTATGCAGTGATTATCAATAGCCTACCGTTAAAATGAACACCATGAATTTGGCAGTATTTTACTAACTGTTGTTCTAGTGTTTATGCAGTGATTATCAATAGCCTACCGTTAAAATGAACAACATGAAGTTGGCAGTACTTTATTAACTGTTTTTCTACTGTTTATGCAGTGATTATTTATAGCCTACCGTTACAATGAACACCATGAAGTTGGCAATACTTTATTAACTGTTTTTCTACTGTTTATGCAGTGATTATCAATAGCCTACCGTTAAAATGAACACCATGAATTTGGCAGTATTTTACTAACTGTTGTTCTAGTGTTTATGCAGTGATTATCAATAGCCTAACGTTAAAATGAACAACATGAAGTTGGCAGTACTTTATTAACTGTTTTTCTACTGTTTATGCAGTGATTATCAATAGCCTACCGTTAAAATGAACACCATGAATTTGGCAGTATTTTACTAACTGTTGTTCTAGTGTTTATGCAGTGATTATCAATAGCCTAACGTTAAAATGAACAACATGAAGTTGGCAGTACTTTATTAACTGTTTTTCTACTGTTTATGCAGTGATTATCAATAGCCTACCGTTAAAATGAACACCATGAATTTGGCAGTATTTTACTAACTGTTGTTCTAGTGTTTATGCAGTGATTATCAATAGCCTACCGTTAAAATGAACAACATGAAGTTGGCAGTACTTTATTAACTGTTTTTCTACTGTTTATGCAGTGATTATTTATAGCCTACCGTTACAATGAACACCATGAAGTTGGCAATACTTTATTAACTGTTTTTCTACTGTTTATGCAGTGATTATCAATAGCCTACCGTTAAAATGAACACCATGAATTTGGCAGTACTTTACTAACTGTTTTTTCTACTGTTTATGCAGTGATTATCAATAGCCTACCGTTAAAATGAACACCATGAAGTTGGCAATACTTTATTAACTGTTTTTCTACTGTTTATGCAGTGATTATCAATAGCCTACCGTTACAATGAACACCATGAAGTTGGCAATACTTTATTAACTGTTTTTCTACTGTTTATGCAGTGATTATCAATAGCCTACCGTTAAAATGAACACCATGAATTTGGCAGTATTTTACTAACTGTTTTTTCTACTGTTTATGCAGTGATTATCAATAGCCTAACGCTAAAATGAACAACATGAAGTTGGCAGTACTTTATTAACTGTTTTTCTACTGTTTATGCAGTGATTATCAATAGCCTACCGTTAAAATGAAAACCATGAAGTTGGCAATACTTTATTAACTGTTTTTCTACTGTTTATGCAGTGATTATCAATAGCCTTCGTTAAAATGAACACCATGAAGTTGGCAGTATTTTATTAACTGTTTTTCTACTGTTTATGCAGTGATTATCAATAGCCTACCGTTAAAATGAACAACATGAAGTTGGCAGCACTTTATTAACTGACATATTCAAATGAGTGAGCCGTTTGAATATGGGGCCTTAGCAGTCTTGACATTTTATTAGTGATTTTCACACCGTCTCTGGCGTATAGTGAGGTTAATTTAAAATGAATGTTAAGTTCAGTAAAAAGGGTGAAGAGTTAATAATTGATAATGGTTCTAAGTTTCAATTTTCGAAACCCTGTACCGTAGGGTTAAGATATCGATGTAGAAACAAAAAATGAAGTTCATTTATTGTGTGAGATCGATAAAAAAGTGTTATTTTAAATAGCAAAATTGATCATATGCTAGGCCTACCTGATTTCAATGTAGCTATCTCTGTAATATTTTTAAGTAATTTATTTATTTTATGACAATCACTTTCGTGTGTACTATGCCCATCGGGGCGCAACTATGCCATGTCCATTCTGCTACCTGATTTCTTCGGGGCGCAGCTATGCCATGTCCCTTCTGCTACCTGATTTCTTCGGGGCGCAACTATGCCATGTCCATTCTGCTACCTGATTTCTTCGGGGCGCAACTATGCCATGTCCATTCTGCTACCTGATTTCTTCGGGGCGCAACTATGCCATACCGGTTCCCAAAGTGTGCTCCGCGGAGCCCTTGGGGAGTTATGAAGATGTAAAAACTGACTAACTCCATGCAGTTCAGACAAAATTTTTATCTCATGTAAAGACAAATATCACTTTTGTGGACGTCGTACAAAAGTTTGTCTAATATTCTTTTGAGAAGATTAACTCCATATGTAGATGAAATTATTGGGGATCATCAGTGCGGTTTTAGGCGTAATAGATCGACTATTGACCAGATATTTTGTATTCGACAGATAATGGAGAAAAAATGGGAGTATAAGGGTACAGTGTATCAGTTATTAATAGATTTGAAAAAGGCATATGACTCGGTTAGGAGAGAAGTTTTATATGGTATTCTTATTGAATTTGGTATTCCCAAGAAACTAGTTCGATTAATTAAAATGTGTATGAGTGAAACATACAGCAGAGTTCGTATAGGCCAGTTTCTGTCAGATGCGTTTCCAATTCACTGTGGGCTAAAGCAAGGAGATGCACTATCACCTTTACTTTTTAACTTTGCTCTAGAGTATGCTATTAGGAAAGTCCAGGATAACAGAGAGGGTTTGGAATTGAACGGGTTACATCATCTGCCCGTCTATGCGGGTGACGTGAATATGTTAGGAGAAAATCCACAAACGATTAGGGAAAACATGGGAATTCTACTTGAAGCAAGTAAAGCGATAGGGTTGGAAGTAAATCCCGAAAAGACAAAGTATATGATTATGTTTCGTGACGAGAATATTGTACGAAATGGAAATATAAAAATTGGAAATTTATCTTTTGAAGAGGTGGAGAAGTTCAAATACCTGGGAGCAACAGTAAAAAACATAAATGACACTCGGGAGGAAATTAAATACAGAATAAATATGGGAAATGCCTGTTATTATTCGGTTGAGAAGCTTTTATCATCCAGTCTGCTGTCAAAAAATCTGAAAGTTAGATTTATGAAACAGTTATATTACCAAGTTGTGAAACTTGGACTCTCACTTTGAGAAGGGAATAGAGATTAAGTGTGTTTGAGAATAAGATTCTTAGGAAAATATTTGGGGCTAAGAGGTATGAAGTTACAGGAGAATGGAGAAAGTTACACAACACAGAACTGCACGCATTGTATTCTTCACCTGACATAATTAGGAACATTAAATCCAGACGTTTGAGATGGGCAGGACATGTAGCACGTATGGGCGTATCCAGAAATGCATATAGAGTGTTAGTTGGGAGGCCCGAGGGAGAACGATCTTTGGGGAGACCGAGACGTAAATGGTAGGATGATAAAATGGATTTGAGGGAGGTGGGATATGATGATAGAGAATGGATTAATCTTGCTCAGGATAGGGAGCAATGGCGGGCTTATGTGAGGGCGGCAATGAACCTGCGGGTTCCTTAAAAGCCATTTGTAAGGAATTATTATTTTTTGTGAAGATTATTGTTGTTATAATAATTATTATTATTCCCTGCACACTGTGCACCTCTGTTTGTGTTGTATGTGGTACAAGCTTGAAGGAAAGTGTGCTCTGAGAGGATTGTCTGTGTGGGCTGGAAAGGCGCTGTCATTAAACCCCAGTATTTTGCGCTTATCTTGTCAAGCCGCGTCCCGAAGGCATCCTTTCTCCGCGCAGGGTTGTAAAACGCTGGCTTTTAGCAGCACCTCACGTGGATCGGATATTTATCAAATAGGTTCTAATAAATCTCCAGAAAGCTTTCGCTCTTTAACGTACATCTTGAATAAAGAAACAGTAAAATTGCTTTATCCACAATTGCTATTCAGTTTTGCGTACAGTTGTCGCTATATTTCCTCAGAGTGCAGAAAAGTCCTGGTCGCAACTACAAGGTACGGTGATCTGTGTTATCATCACGCTAACCATTGAGTTCAACATTCACGGTTCGATTCCGGTTGACGACATTACCTATTAAAGGAAACGACGTTATTGACATGGATTTCTCGGTGGGGGAAGTAAATGTGAGACGCATCTTTCATAGATAGAACGCATTAAAAATATCCCTATTCCTAGAGGGCTCCAGGTAAAATTTTTTGGCTATTTCCTATCCGTATTGAATTTTGTTCCTGGATACCTTTGCATTTAGTTAATATACCTAAGGGATTGGAGGTAACTTACGTTTAAAGAAATAATATGAGAAGAGCAAATAAAGGCTGGTTCACAATAAACCGGAAACGAAAATCGGAACGAAAACGAAAACGGTAAAATTGTTAAAATGTGTACATTTAAATGTGAGCATTCACAACTAACGAAAAGCTTGCCGGAGCCCGGGATCGGGAACGGAGAGTTGGCCAAGTTTCAACTTAGGCGTTCATGTTTCCGATCACAGTCCACTAGATTCATTCTATTGCCATCTAAAAGCTATTTTGTCGTCGTATATTTTGTAGCAAGAAGACCGTGACATAACCTATGCATTATTTTTTTCTGTGCTGTGCATCATGGGGCAAGTTTTATTTGATGAGATTCTAATATTGAGTGTTGAGGAAAATCCTCACGTTTACGATAAGCGGCGCGCCTCGTGTAAATGAAGGAGAATACGTGGCTTTCAATAGCTGCATCTTTGAACACCGATCGTAAGCGAATCATATTTTATTACTGTATTGGTTGTATTACACACTACATATTCATGCTTCAATTCACTAACTACTATTGTGTTCATTTTTGTTCTATTACAAATGTTTCTTCTCTAATTATTTTACGTTATGGTAGACTTAAAATAGGTTGTGATAATAAAGATGCATGGGCATATTTATAGTACCGTACCTAATGAAATGTTTCAGTTAGAATTTCGAAGTTGGGTAACCTGTGTTTATGTTGGCTGCCTTGTATTCATGAGAGAACGCCATTGGTCAATTATACACAAATAACATCAGAATGCGTAATATCGACTTTACATATCGTTATTGACATGCATATCGATATGCATAGTCGTCTACGTACTCGGTTTATTGGGAATCAAAAATTTTCATATTCACGTCTTCTGCTTCTCGTTTTCATTCTGGTTCTCGTTCCCGGTTTATTGTGAACCAGCCTTAACTCGATAAAATTCTATCGAATGAAACACGCGACTATAAGAAACGTTGAAAAAACTGGGGGAAAAAAATAATAAACGTAACAGATTGACTGCACAGGTTTAACATAAAATTATCACGTAACATTCACGTTACCATATCAGTGGATGTTACATATACCGATGATTTCGCCTGTGAAACCATTAAATACCTCCCACATGTCTGGACTGATATTTGGGCTGCCTAAAGAAAAATGAACGGCTTAAAGCTGATATATTACGTGTTTATGTAACTACATTTTTAACTTCACTGTCTTTATGACGTCGAAATTTATCGTGGGCTAGAGTCTGTGAAGAAGGTATTTCTTGAATCCTGATGAGGAACAGGGTTCTCCGACGTGTCTTGAATCTATGACACGGGACCTACAGTTTCACCAGCGAATAGGGATTATAAAGAATGGACACTTCGCGTCGGTACCTTTGATGTAGCCGGACTGATTTCAATGACCTTCAAGCCAGCTAGAGCGTGAGATTCTGCTTTCTCCCTAGAGTTGGCGCTGACATCACACCAGCTAGCAGTCGACACAGCGGAAATATAACACATATAATTAATACATCTAGGTACATTATGTACTCAAATAAAATAAATTGGATCCATAAAATAATAAATCCGTCATTAACTGTAATGTCTAGACTCTAGAGTTCCTTTATAATGAGAGTTGAGACGTTGACCCCAACAACAATTAAAATATGTAATGATTTGATAGCGCTGAAAATGGAAAAAAAAAAACTCTTACGAGAAGTAAAATCATATACCTATATTATATTATATACAAATATTAAACGAATTTGATACTTAATTTTATAATGTATTATATTATTTTATAATATAATTTATGATATCTGAAATATAAAATATTATTATTACAACTAGTTTGTCACTGAGAAATAAGGAAAAGCTGTTAACTTGAATTTATTTGAAGCAAAGCGTTACTGGATTATGCAATAAGGTAGGCGATGTTTGGATCCTGTGTCTTAATTCTACACTCAATTATTATCTTAGCGTATGCTCGATTACAATACCCTCTAGCGCTTGAAAGTGGAACTAAACGCTGGCGCACAGAGAAACAAAACACAGGAAAATTCGCTCAGTGTCCATTCTTTATAATCCCTATTCGCTGGTTTCACTTAGCTCTCGGAGGAAGCGATTGTACTAGGCATCAGCGATGTGAAAATCTATCAAATGGAGGCGATAGTCACAAAATGAAAAGCAGGAGATCAATAATGACATAATTTTAGCAAATGGAGTATCAGCTAATCGCCTATGCATGAAGGGTTTGACTTAATGTACGAGTACGTAGGTATGGGGGTAATTAGGGAATCGACTATTACATAAAAATCAACCACCTCTTGTGTTCTCCTGTTCCCCTTATTCTCCTTGTATTTCCCTTGTTCTACTTGCTCTTCTTGTATTTATCTTTTTCTCATTGTATTCACCTTGCTTTCCTTGTATTCCCTTTAGTCACCTTATATCCCGTTGTACGCCTACCGTTTACTTGCCCTACTTACATTCACCTTGTTATCCTTTTATTCACCTTGTTACCTTGTTCTCCTTTTATTCACCTTGTTACCTTGTTCTCCTTGTATTCACCGTGTTACCTTGTTCTCCTTTTATTCACCTTGTTACCTTGTTCTCCTTGTATTCACCGTGTTACCTTGTTCTCCTTTTATTCACCTTGTTACCTTGTTCTCCTTTTATTCACCTTGTTACCTTGTTCTCCTTTTTTCACCTTGTTACCTTGTTCTCCTTTTATTCACCTTGTTACCTTGTTCTCCTTTTATTCACCTTGTTACCTTGTTCTCCTTGTATTCACCGTGTTACCTTGTTCTCCTTTTTTCACCTTGTTACCTTGTTCTTTTATTCACCGTGTTACCTTGTTCTCCTTGTATTCACCTTGTTACCTTGTTCTCCTTGTATTCACCGTGTTACCTTGTTCTCCTTTTTTCACCTTGTTACCTTGTTCTCCTTTTATTCACCTTGTTACCTTGTTCTCCTTTTATTCACCTTGTTACCTTGTTCTCCTTGTATTCACCTTGTTACCTTGTTCTCCTTGTATTCACCTTGTTACCTTGTTCTCCTTGTATTCACCTTGTTACCTTGTTCTCCTTTTATTCCCCTCTGTATCCCTTTATTCTCCTTATATTCCCCTTGTACTCCTGGTAGGCACCTTGCCCTCCTTACATTCATCTTGTTCTTGTATTCCTCCTTTTCTCCTGGTATTCCCCTTGTTGTCATATTCCATTTGTTCTCATTATTATCCTCTTATTCTCCTTATATTCCCCTTGTTCTTCTTGTGTTCCCCTTCTCTTTTTATTCTCCTTACATTCCCCTTGTTCTTCTTGTGTTCCCCTTCTCTTTTTATTCTCCTTGTTATTCTTATATTCCCCTTGTTCTTCTTGTATTCCCCTTCTCTTTTTATTCTCCTTGTATTCTACTTGTTATTCTTGTATTCCCCTTGTTCTTCTTGTGTTCCCCTTCTCTTTTTATTCTCCTTGTTATTCTTATATTCCCCTTGTTCTTCTTGTGTTCCCCTTCTCTTTTTATTCTCCTTGTATTCTACTTGTTATTCTTGTATTCCCCTTGTTCTTCTTGTGTTCCCTTCTCTTTTTATTCTCCTTGTTATTCTTGTATTCCCCTTGTTCTTCTTGTGTTCCCCTTCTCTTTTTATTCTCCTTGTTATTCTTATATTCCCCTTGTCCTTCTTGTGTTCCCCTTCTCTTTTTATTCTCCTTGTATTCTACTTGTTATTCTTGTATTCCCCTTGTTCTACTGGCATCCCCCATTTTCTCCTGGTATTCTCCACGTTCTCCTGGTGTTCTCCTTGTTCTCATGGTATTCCCCTTGTTCTCTTTGTCTTCCTTTGTTCTCCTTATTTTCCCATTCTTACCCGTGTATTTACCGTGTTCTCCTTGTATATCCCCTTTTCTGCTCATATTTTCCTCTTTCTATTTGAATTCTCCTTTTTTCTGCTATTCTTCTTGCTTTCCTTGCAATCTCCTTGTAATTCTTAGTTCTCCTTATATACTCCTTGTTTCTTTGTCTCTCTGTTATCCTTGTTCACTCCTTCCTTCATTTCTCGCTTCACCTGCACGTGGTTCTATGTAAGGACGTGCAGTATTGTATAGCTATGCACCCATTGATTTTGTACAGTGTTGTCACTTGTAAGGTACATTCCTATTTACCTTACATAACCACAGTCCTACATTTTACTTCACATATTTGATCTCCGTTACATCGCTCGACAGGTGTACCGTACCTATGATGGCAAAATTCCCAATGTTCACGAAAATTCACATATGAGGAAAGAAATGCAGCAGGAAACAAGGTAAAAAAGAGAAATAGAGGAATAAATTTGAGGTAATGGTAGAGGAAGTTAAGCATGGTAGTAAACATAGAATAAGGTTGGAAGGGATGAAATACACGGCTTGCATCGTCGTCATCCAATACGATGGAGGTCTGAAATCATGATGATTTTGTTGTAGTGGAATGTGCCGTATTGGGTGCCGAACTGAAGACTTTTAAGATGAATCCTGCATGTTTCTTCAGACATTAATTTGTAATCCAGAAATGGACACATCTTTCTGTCTGCGCAGATCATGAAGCCAGGACTCACGCGTACATGACACAATCTCTATGTAATCAAACGCCCGCGCGCAGGTGAAATGCTGGCTTGCGCCTTGATCCGATAAGTAGGCACCCCGCGTCGCGTTGTCGGCCGTAATTCTTGCAGACCTGCAGTACTTGATCTCAAGCATGCTCGTTCGCAACAAAAGACACTCGATCTCCCTGGAAACGACGGGTTAGTTTTTCGTTTGTTTTCGTGGTCTAACATAAAGAAATATTTCAGTTTCTAGAGTTCTTCCAGTCACCTCAAAGAATTAAAGGAATAAGCACACATGATTTTTAGTAGGTTATTTTACGACGCTTTATCAACATCTTAGGTTATTTAGCGTCTGAATGAGATGAAGGTGATAATGCCGGTGAAATGAGTCCGGGGTCCAACACCGAAAGTTACCCAGCATTTGCTCGTATTGTGTTGAGGGAAAACCCCGGAAAAAACCTCAACCAGTTAACTTGCCCCGACCGGGAATCGAACCCGGGCCACCTGGTGCACACATGTTCAGAAGTGGTGTATGAAATTGAACATTTCTAGGATGGGAAGTATAAATATAAATTTGCATCTTTATTTACAGATTAGTGGATGATGAAGATGATGATAGTTATTATTTCACTATCTTATATTTTATCCAAATGTTTTACCTTATCTATTTCATCTTTTCCTCAACTACTTTCCATACCTCCTCTTTCTCCTAATTTCTTCTCTTATTTCACTACTTTTTTCTCCTTCTTTCTCTATTCGTTTTTCATTAAGTTGTCTTTATAATTTCTGTATCATTTTTTCTCCTTCTCCTATCCAGTTCTCCTTTATTTACTCTACTTCCTCTATTTTCTTCCTTTATCTCTTCTATTTTCTTCCTCTACTTCCTTCAATTTCTTACTCTTTTTTCCTTCCTCTGCGTCCTCTTTTATTCTCTTCCACATTCTCTATTTTCATTAACATCTTCTGTTTTCTTTCTCTACTTCCTACTTCCTTCTAAATTTTATATTTTCTTCCTCTATCTCGTATATTTTCTTCCTTTACCTATTGTTTTCTTCTCCTACTTCCTCTATTTCATCCATCACCTCGTTTCTTCCTCTACTTTACCCTGTTCTATATTCTCTATTTTATTCCTCTGCTTCCTTAAATTTATTACTCTTTCTCTCCTCTTTCTCTGCGTCTATTTTATTCTTCTACATTCTCTATTTTCTTTTTCTACATCCTCTGTTTTCTTCCTCTACTTCCTTCATTTTCCTCTACATCTTCTATTTTCTTCCTCTACCTCCTGATTTCTTCCTCCACTTATATTATTCTTTTCTTCTACCACCTTCGCCTCTTCTATTTTCTTCTTCTACCTCCTGTATTTTCTTCCATCATCTCTTCATTTATTCCTCTACTTTACCTTGTTCTACATCCTCTATTTTCTTCCTCTACTTCCTTCAATTTCTTACTTTTTTACTTCCTCTGCGTTCTCTATTTTATTCTACATTCTTTATTTTCTTCCTCTACATCCTCTGTTTTCTTCCTCTACATCTTATATTTTCTTCCTCTACCTCCCGATTTCTTCCTCCACTTACATTATTCTCTTCTTCTATCTCCTTTGCCTCTTCTATTCTCTTCTTCTACCTACCGTGTTTTCTTCCATCATCTCTTCTTTTCTTCCTCTACTCTACCTTGTTCTACATCCTCTATTTTCTTCCTCTACTTCAATGTCTTACTTTCCTTTTTCTTCCTCTACGTCCTCTATTTTATTCCATATTCTTTATTTTCTTCCTCTACATCCTCTTTTTTTCTTCCTCTATATCTAATATTTTCTTCCTCTACCTCCTGATTTCTTCCTCCACTTATATTACTCTCTTCTTGTACCTCCTTAACCTCTTCTATTTTCTTCCTCTACCTCCTGTATTTTCTTCCATCATCTCCTCTTTTCTTCCTCTACTCTACCTTGTTCTACATCCTCTATTTTCTTCCTCTACTTCAATTCCTTACTTTCTTTTTACTTCCTCTGCGTTCTCTATTTCATTCTACATTCTTTATTTTCTTACTCTACATCCCCTGTTTTCTTCCTTTACATCTTACATTTTCTTCCTCTACCTCCTGATTTTTTCCTCCATTTATATTATTCTCTTCTTCTACCTCCTTCACCTATTCTATTTCCTTCCCCTACCTCCTGTATTTTCCTCCATCATCTCCTCTTTTCTTCCTCTACTCTATCTTGTTCTACATCCTCTATTTTCTTCCTCTACTTCCTTCAATTTCATACTTTCTTTTTTCCTCCTCTACGTTCTCTATTTTATTCTACATTCTTTATTTTCTTTCTCTACATCCTCTGTTTTCTTCCACTACATCTTATATTTTCTTCCTCTACCTCCTTATTTTTCCTCCACTTATATTATTCTCTTCTTCTACCTCCTTCATCTCTTCTATTTTCTTCCTCTATCACCTCTTTTTTCTTCCTCGAATTTCTGTATTTTTTCACCTGCCTCCTATATTTTTCTTCTCCTTCATCTTGTTTTTCCTTTTATTTAATGTTTATATTTTCTGTTTCCTTTCTATTCATTCTCTGTTTCCTTCCTCTACCTGGTATAAAATGTCGATCTTGTTTGTTGTATAGTCGTCAGTTATCCAACCCAAGACCACCCGCTGCACTAACTATAACCCGATTTCTCCTGATGTGACTCTATCTTCCTAATGTTATACTAGAACACTAGATCTCCTCTTGAAATCCGAGCCATTGGACTGAGTTGTTACGCTTTTCTTCTGTCAGTGTGTTGCCTGGTAACTGGCCGTTTATTTCCTTGTTGTGTAACTTGATGAAACTAATTTAGAATAGCCGTACACACAGGCCCTTATCCGTTCAATTCTCTCCACGGGCTGACCCTGTTAAATGCCTGGTACAGCCCTCCCCATTACATGAACGCATCTCACTTTGCCATTTCTATAATTTCAGTCCAGTATTAGGCTAACAACCCATCACCGTAAAAACAGCTTGTTACGAATCCCTACAATAAGCCTCGGAAATGGGCAGGGCATGTAGCACGTATGGGCGAATCCAGAAATGCATATAGAGTGTTAGTTGGGATACCGGAGGGAAAAAGACCTTTAGGGAGCCCGAGACGTAGATGGGAGGATGATATTAAAATGGATTTGAGGGAGGTGGGATGTGATTATAGAGACTGGATTAATCTTGCTCAGGATAGGGACCGATGGCGGGCTTATGTGAGGGCGGCAATGAACCTCCGGGTTCCTTGAGAGCCATTTGTATGTAAGTAAGTAAGTATTAGGCTGCCATGCCACAAAGTCGATCAACACATTTTCTTGTATCTTTTCTCCATATCGTTGTATGTTTTCTTTATCTCTCCTGTTTCTTATTTCTTATTCCAATAATTATTTTCATTGTATTCTTTTTTCTCTCATTTCTTGGTCTCTCTGCTTCTTTAATTTAATTTCTCTCTTCTTCCCTTCTTCTAATTTTCTTTTTGTCTTCTTTTTCCCTTCATTTCTTTCTCCTTTCCTTATTCGTTTCCCTTCTTTCTTTCCTTTTACATTTTCTTCTTTCATCCGTCTGCATTTTTCTTTCTTTGTTTTCATTAATTCTTCTCTCTTTTATTCTCGTTTTATTTGATTTTTTCATTCTTTCTTTCTTCCTTTCTTCCTATTCTTCTGTTTTCTTTCATTTTCCTTTTCTTATTTCACTTTCTTATGCCTCTCCTTTTTTTCTTTGTTTTTCCTTCTTTCCTCTTCTGAATTTGTTTCTTTTTACACTTTTCTTCATATTTTCCTCTTATTTGTCTTTTTTTTTATTTTTTTCGCTCTCTTTTTTCTTGTTACATTCGTTTTTACTACTTTTCTTTCTTTCTTTTTTTCTTTGAATTTCCTCTTCTCTTGTTTCTTTGTGCCTTTCTGTTATCTTTTTCTTTTTCTCTGATCCTTCCCTTCATTCTTCTTCTCTTCCTACTCCTCCTTCGCCTCTTCTTTCTTTCTATATTTACTTCATTTCTTCCCTTCTGTCCAGTCATTTGTTTCTCTTCCATTCTTTCCAGCTGTACTCGATCTAAATGAGTTGTCCTGCACTCCATTTAGACAGTTGACTGCTACGTGCCGGTTGCTAAGTAGCGAACACATTTGTAGTTGAGCCTGCTCTCGCAGCTGTCAGAGTGGCGCTGCTGTTCTAACCGGCCTGTTGCTTCCTGTAGCTGGGGAGAGATCACCCTCCTGAATATTTCAGTAGCTTTTTCGATCTTCTTTTTTTTTTGTATTGGGATTCAGATGGGCCGAGGAAAAATTATTCCAGCATTTAAAGTATGGGCAAATGGCTGTACAGACACGCCTCTGTCTACAGCGAGACTTCTAAAGGCCAACATTTTAAATTCCAGATGAATGCAGACGTGAATGAAAGCGAATATTGCTTTGAGATGTCTACTGTATGTTGCAAAGATAACGTAACGAACCCTCAGAAATTCGGTTGAATTGAATTGTTCTCGTTGAAATTGCATCCTATTTATTTCAAGAAAAGTCAGAAATTAGGATTCATATCACAGTATGCTTTATTAAAAAAAAATATTGCAATTTTTTTAAGTTGTTCTGATAATGAAATTAGAGTATTTTTTAAAAAAAAGGGAGTGTTTTGCTACGTCATGCGAAAATTGTGAAAATATATCTACATTTTGTTTTGTTCTCTCTTAAATTCTAGTACAGCTGTTTTTTTTTTATCTTTTGCTTATTATATCCTGTTAGGGGGGTGCAAAGACTAAAGGCTGGTTCACAATAATCCGGAGACGGGAACGGCAACGAGAACGAGAACGGAAATATTGTTAAAATAAATGTATTTAAATGTGAGGATTCACAATTAACTATTGTGTACGTTCACCTTTAAATACATTTATTTTAACATTATTTCCGTTCTCGTTGTCGTTTCCGTTCCCGGTTTATTGTGAACCAGCCTTTATTAGGATTTTCCGGTCTCTGATCGGATCAAAAACCCTGATAGAACTGATATTTAAATGTTGCACTTTATATTCCAGAAATTTGGTCACAATTTCTGTTAATATGGTGACGTCATTCATTACAGTAAGTCTTGGATGACTGGCATTATAATGTGATTAAAACAAACTAGTTTCGAATACAGCTGGCCATGATGAAATGTAAGGAAGAAACAAATGAATGTGGCATCAAAATTAATCCATTATCATTAGTACGTATATAAACGGGTGTGATTAATAAATGTGGGTAGTATAAAGACAGAAATAGTTAATTTAACATAATCCAATTCTATGCTACTTAATTGTGGTATTAATTTCCAAATGAATCAAATTCTCTTTAATTACATACGTCAGTTAATTCATTACAACTTCAAACAACTCATTGTCGTCATATTGATGTGTGAATCGTTTCGACTATCGATTGCATTGTTGTCTGGAGACTAGGCCTCCTGGAATGAGGAAGCGATTATGAAGTAGTCAACGAGAAGGCTCCGCCTTGTTAAATTTAAATGCGGGGAGTATGAAGACAGAAATGAAAAGAAATATCAAACTTTTATTTCAAATCCCAAACATCCTTACAATCCCATCATGCCCACAATAACAATCACGAACAGCATAAACGTTTCTCGTGATTGTAGGGTTTCTGTTAGTTGTCTGTCACTTTTTGAATTTGTTTATTTATTTATTTATTTATTTATTTACTTATTTATTTATTTACTTATTTACTTACTTACTTATTTACTTATTTATTTACATACTTATTTATTTATTTACTTATTTATTTATTTACTTATTTATTTATTTATCTATTTATTTACTTACTTATTTATTTAATTATTTATTTATTTAGTTATTTATTTAGTTATTTATTTATTTAGTCATTTATTTATTTAGTTATTTATTTATTTAGTTATTTATTTATTTACTTATTTATTTATGTATCTATTTATTTATTTAGTTATTTATTTATTTACTTATTTATTTATTTACTTATTTATTTATGTATCTATTTATTTATTTAGTTATTTATTTATTTATTTAGTTATTTATTTATTTAGTTATTTAGTTATTTAGTTATTTGTTTAGTTATTTAGTTATTTAGTTATTTATTTATTTAGTTATTTATTTAGTTATTTATTTATTTACTTATTTATTTATGTATCTATTTATTTATTTAGTTATTTATTTATTTAGTTATTTATTTACTTATTTTATTTATTTAGTTATTTACTTATATAGTTATTTAGTTATTTGTTTAGTTATTTATTTGTTTAGTTATTTATTTATTTAGTTATTTATTTATTTAGTTATTTATTAGTTATCCAGTTATTTATTTACTTAGTTATTTATTTAGTTATTTATTTATTTAGTTATTTATTTAGTTATTTATTTATTTAGTTATTTATTTATTTAGTTATTTATTTATTTATTTACTTATTTTATTTATTTAGTTATTTATTTATTTAGTTATTTGTTTAGCTATTTATTTATTTAGTTATTTATTTATTTAGTTATTTATTAGTTATCTAGTTATTTATTTATTTAGTTATTTATTTGTTTAGTTATTTATTAGTTATCTAGTTATTTATTTACTTAGTTATTTATTTATTTAGTTATTTACTTAGTTATTTATTTATTTATTTAGTTATTTATTTATTTATTTATTTAGTTATTTATTTGTTTATTTATTTATTTAGTCATTTATTTAGTTATTTATTTATTTAGTTATTTATTTATTTATTTATATATTTAATTATTTATTTATTTAGTTATTTATTTATTTAGTTATTTATTTATTTATTTATTTAGTTATTGATTTAGTTATTTAGTTACTTATTTATTTAGTTATTTATTTCATTATTTATTTATTTAGTTATTTATTCATTTATTTATTTATTTTATTTGTTTATTTGTTTGTTTGTTTATGTATTTATTTATTTATTTATATATATATATTTATTTATTTATACAGATAAACTTCAGCTCGCCCCTGAAAGAGTAGAACTCGTGCTCAGGGGTGGATTCCTGAATTGAAATTAATAATTATACAATACAATTTGTCTTATGTCTACTATGCAATTACAATATATAAATTTAAATTTACAATTTTTCAATTTTTATAAAATCCATACATAATTTTTTAAATTTAATACTGGAACTATTAGAATTGGTTCTATAGTTAAGAAATAGGCATTGATACTATGATCGATGGGCTAATCAGTTATCAAAGAAAATTTCAAGAATATCTGTGGTTACATTTTTTGTGTTTTTCGTGAAATTTATCCTCTTCTAGAGGTGCAACTCCACCCTTGTTGCTAGACTGGTGATGAAAGTGATTCTAAGCTTTGGAGAAATAAAATTGTGATTTGAAGTTTTTTAACCTGAAATTCTAGTCAAAGTTTTCCAGGGATTTGAACTCGAGACTTCATTTTCACTTGCTGTGATCCAAGTTTAAGTGTACGTATGGTCCCAGTGTTGACTGCAACACTTTTTCTCTTGAATTCGCATGTTTACCATTAACGCATTGGAGGTACAAAGCCTGCAGGCAGCATGGAAGCTATTTGGTGGGGATTTGGTGGAGTCTGCCGCAACTGGGAAAAAGGAAACGGCAAGAAGAACGGGGCAGAGAAATGAGATTCTTTTACTCAATTTCGTTAGCTTTAGCTCCATATCTCTTTACTGAACAGGATTTTATTCTTAGCCCATTTCTTCGTCTTGTACACACGGTTTTCACTTTCTTGTAAAGAGTAAAAGAGAAATGGTACTCTGACACTATCAAGCATGGAATGGAAATTCTTCCAGAAATAACATTTTAATAAATTACGTGTTTATCTAGTTATTTTTAACGTTTTGCTTTTGGATTCTGTAAAAGCTTCTATTTTAATGCGTTTTTCATTTAGTAATAAAGTGACATCAAGCCTTGTATTTTTAACTATGTCCTGATTTTACGTATGCAGTGTAAAATATTACCATGGCAACCATACAAGACTTTCATTTAAAAACTTCCCAGTCTAAATAACTAATTATTATTTAAATTAAATTAAATTAAATTTAAACAAAAAAACGTCAATTTAGATATTGAGGGGGAAGACCGTAACCAGGCTTAATAATTGTATTTTAGATTTCACCCCCACCCCAGCTACCCTCTTTAGAAATTTCAAATGGCATCCCTATCTTTATTTTTAACTTAAATATGAAAGAAAATTCAATTCTTTAAAGATCTCATTCATTTGTTTTCTCATCTTTTGTTTCCTATCGTCACCTAGCAACCTGTACTTTTGTTATTGTCAGTTGATTGTAGGATGAAAAAACAGCTTATTTTGTGTAATTTCCTAAATTTAATCAACAAGGATAATTTATTTTATGTTCTCTCTTGAAGGGTATACACCATTTTAAAATAATTTAATACACAAACACAACTATTACATGAAATGCACAATAAGTTTTTGTAGCTTTATTATTTTCAGCTCTAATCAACAATAACAACAATCCAGGTTGCCAGGCGACGATAGAAAACAAAAGATGCGAAAACAAATGAATGAGGTGTATAAACAATTGAATGCTCTTTCATATTTAAGTATAAAAATATAGAGGAGCCATTTAAAATTTCAAATTGGAGGTGATTCTCTGGCACGACCACAGCAAAGCAAGTAAAGCGATAGGTTTGGAAGTGAATCCCGAAAAGACAAAGTATATGATTATGTCTCGTGACCAGAATATTGTACGAAATGGGAATATAAAAATTGGAGATTTATCCTTCGAAGAGGTGGAAAAATTAAAATATCTTGGAGCAACAGTAACAAATATAAATGACACTCGGGAAGAAATTAAACGCAGAATAAATGTGGGAAATGCCTGTTATTATTCGGTTGAGAAGCTCTTATCATCCAGTCTGCTGTCAAAAAATCTGAAAGTTAGAATTTATAAAACAGTTATATTACCGGTTGTTCTGTATGGTTGTGAAACTTGGACTCTCACTTTGAGAGAGGAACAGAGATTAAGGGTGTTTGAGAATAAGGTTCTTAGGAAAATATTCAGGGCTAAGAGGGATGAAGTTACAGGAGAATGGAGGAAGTTACACAACGCAGAACTGCACGCATTGTATTCTTCACCTGACATAATTAGGAACATTAAATCGAGACGTTTGAGATGGACAGGGCATGTAGCACGTATGGGCGAATCCAGAAATGCATATGGAGTATTAGTTGGGAGACCTGAGGAAAAAAGACTTTTGGGGAGGCCGAGACGAGGATAATATTAAAATGGATTTGAGGGAGGTGGGATATGATGGTAGAGACTGGATTAATCTTGCTCAGGATAGGGACCGATGGCGGGCTTATGTGATGGCGACAATGAACCTCCGGGTTTGTAAGTAAGACTGGGAAGTTTTGAAATGAAAGCCCTGTAGAATTGGAATTAATAAACTTGTAAAATTGTGTTAGAAAAATACATGGATAATGTATCACTGTTTAAAGAAATAAATTATATATGAATTAATGTAGTGAAGTATTCCTAATGCCTGTTATTCATCACAGAATTTCTTTGCACGTCTGCAGCGGACTTGTTGATCGCAGCAGAAAAGAACCCCTGTCTCTCGTTCGAGTGGACCGAAACATCGCGGAGGCTACGTGATAGGAAAGCTGTAACTTACAGGCTTATCGGAAGATGGGTCGGTCCTTCCTAACACGCACAAACAGGTCGTCAATTCGTGTCTTGTGAACTCTTTGTATCATGTAGCGTAACTTTCAACTGCAGTATTGGACCTAATGTTATTTGTGAAGTTTCTCAAGATTACAGTACCAGCAAGACCCTATAGTAAGTTTGAAAGATAGCCGACAGTTTTTTTTATAAGACCTGGGGTTCGTTACCAGTTGATTTTATGGTATTTATATATCAGCCTGATTCCACACTCGGTGAAGATTCTCCTTCGAATACTGAAGCGACGTTTACTTACTTACTGGCTTTTAAGGAACCCGGAGGTTCATTGCCGCCCTCACATAAGCCCGCCATCGGTCCCTATCCTGAGCAAGATTAATCCAGTCTCTATCATCATATCCCACCTCCCTCAAATCCATTTTAATATTACCTTCTCATCTACGTCTCGACCTCCCCAAAAGTCTTTTTCCCTCCGGCCTCCCAACTAACACTCTATATGCATTTCTGGATTCGCCCATACGTGCTACATGCCCTGCCCAACTCAAACGTCTGGATTTAATGTTCCTAATTATGTCAGGTGAAGAATACAATGCGTGCAGTTCTGTGTTGTGTAACTTTCTCCATTCTCCTGTAACTTCATCCCTCTTAGCCCCAAATATTTTCCTAAGCACCTTATTCTCAAACACCTTTAATCTCTGTCCCTCTCTGAAACTAAGAGTCCAAGTTTCACAGCCATACAGAACAACCGGTAATATAACTGTTTTATAAATTCTAACTTTCAGATTTTTTGGCAGCAGACTAGATGATAAAAGCTTCTCAACCGAATAATAACAGGCATTTCCCATATTTATTCTGCGTTTAATTTCCTCCCGAGTATAATTTATATTTGTTACTGTTGCTCCAAGATATTTGAACTTCTCCACTCCTTCAAGAGATAAGTTTCTATTTATATTCTAAAATAGAAGGAGAGTTAAAAAAAGAGCAATAATAGGCTTCAAGTAGGAGAAATGTACTAGAAATGCAATTGAATTGCAGTGAACAATTAGCAAAAAATACCCAGAGAAATTAAAGAAGTGCATGTAGTATTTGTGGACTTGGAAAAGGCTTATGACAGAGTTGATTGGAATAAACTGATGGGGATCCTGAAGAATATTGCCTGCTCAGTAACCTTTATATAAAACAACGAGTCAAAGTCAGGATAGAAGAACAAATGTCAGAAGGAAGTGAAATAGGGAGAGGAGTACGTCAAGGATGCCCTTTATCACCCACCCTGTTCAACATCTACTTGGATTTAGCCACCGGCGTAGCTCGGTCGGTTAATGCGCTTGTCTGTCGATCTGAAGTTGCGTTCGTGCGCGGGTTCGATTCCCGCTTGGGCTGATTACCTGGTTGGGTTTTTTCGAGGTTTTCTCCAACCATAAATCAAATGTCAGGTAATCTATGGCGAATCCTCGACCTCATCTCGCCAAATATCATCTCCTTATCACCAATTTCATCGACGCTAAACAACCTCGTAGTTGATACAGCGTCGTTAAATAACCAAGTAAAAATCTACTTGGATTTAGAACTGTTTTCAGAACATGAGAGAGGTGATAGTAGGAGGAAGAAGAATTGATGATATGGCGTTGTTAGCAGAAGAGGAGATGATACTAAGGGATATGCTACTGGAGCTAAATGACAGCTGTGAGCAGTATGGGATGAAGATAAATGCAAACAAAACAGAAGACCATGGTCATAGGAAGAAAAGTAAAGAAGGTAAACTTGCGAATTCTAAATGAGGCAGTAGAGCAAGTGGACAGCTTCAAATACTTGGGGTGTACTGTAAGCAGTAACATGAGCTGCTGCCAGGAAGTCAAAAGGAGGATAGCAATGGCAAAGGAAGCTTTTAATAGAAAAAGGAGCATCTTCTGCGGACCTCTGGAAAAATATCTAAGGAAGAGAGTAGTGAAGTGCTTTGTATGGGGTGTGGCATGGTATGGGGCAGAGACATGGACATTACAACGAAGCGAAGAGAAGCGAATAGAAGCATTTGAAATGTGGATATGGAGAAGAATGGAGTGTGTGAAATGGACAGACAGAATAAGAAATGAAGCTGTGTTGGAAAGAGTGGGTGAAGAAAGAATGATGCTGAAACTGATCAGGAAGAGGAAAAGGAATTGGTTGGGTCACTGGCTGAGAAGAAACTGCCTACTAAAGGATGCACTGGAAGGAATGGTGAACGGGAGAAGAGTTCGGGGCAGAAGAAGATATCAGATGATAGACGACATTAAGATACATGGATCATATGAGGAGACTAAGAGGAAGGCAGAAAATAGAGAAGATTGGAGAATGCTGGATCATTATTTCTTATTCTGTCTGTCCACTTCACACGCTCCATTCTTCTCCATATCCACATTTCAAATGCTTCTAGTCGCTTCTCTTCGCTTCGTTGTAATGTTCATGTTTCTTTTTTCCTTTTTTAAGTTTATTTTAACGACGCTGTATCAACTACTAGGTTATTTAGCGTCGATGAGATTGGTGATAGCGAGATGGTATTTGGCCAGACTCTAGACGCCCAGGGAATTCCTCATCTTCAAGAAAAATTCACCGAGCGCCGAGCCCGGGAATCGAACCCGGGACCTCCTGATCTGGAAGCCAGCATGCAGAGCAACAGACCATGGAGGGAGTCGCAAATCTTTTGCATCTTATTTTTCTTCTTCCTACTATTTATTTTATTTTATTGGGTTATTTTACGACGCTGTATCAACATCGAGGTTATTTAGCGTCTGAATGATATGAAGGTGATAATGCCGGTGAAATGAGTCCGGAGTCCAGCACCGAAAGTTACCCAGCATTTGCTCGTATTGGGTTGAGGGAAAACCCCGGAAAAAACCTCAACCAGGTAACTTGCTCCGACCGGGATTCGAACCCGGGCCACCTGGTCCTCCTACTATTACTCCTCCCATATTCTGAAAACAGTTCTGTACTAAATCCTCCAAATAGATGTTGAACAGGGTTCATATGAAGCCACATTCCGAAATTAAAACCAGCCAACAACATTTTTTTGACTATGCCTCACTCAAAGTATATCGTACTTGTCTATTGTTGTTTAGTCAACTGTTCGAAGATAGGTCTGAACCTCACAAGTGATATCAAGAAAGCACCACTTATGAGGCAACTAGGCCAGGAGATAATGAGGAAGGGTGGCCAGTTCCTTTCCCCACTTGTCTATTATCATTTTAATATTGCAGAACTCGCGATTACAAATTAAACGAGTGGTTACACAGGTCTGTAGCTGCTATCGATGCCGAGATATTACTGAGAGGGGTCTCGCGACATGATTAATTTTATATGTAACTCCGGCGCCGTAATGCCCGTAGTGAAGGAAGGTTACGTGGTTTGATGTGGTCAGATTAGTTACATTAGTTCATGGCCTAACTACTAATAACATTAGCATTTGATTGTTGTTGTTGTTTTTTCTAATGCCAGGCGTTTGACAATAAAGTCATTTGATCTCTTGCACTCCAATATTTTTCAAAGATATTATCATGGTCAGCCACTGAAGCACAGATTTTCAGGTGTTCCGAATCCATTTCTTGGTTTGAGTTGCACAATGGGCAGTTAGGGGAATGATATATTCAAATTCTATGCAGGTGTTTGGCCAAACAATCATGGCCTGTTGCCAATCTAAATGCAGCTACAGACGATTCTTGGTAAATCGGGAATTAACTGTTGGTTTTGATGCAGAGAGTTCCATTTTTTTCCCTTGAGATTGTGTTATCAAATTTTGTTTGTTGAAGTCTAAGTATGTAGATTTAATAAATCTCTTCACAGAGTAATATGTAGATTTAATAAATCTCTTCACAGAGTAATACGTAGATTTAGTAACAGGTCTGTAAGTAGCAGTGCTGCCCTTCTTTGCTAAAGCATCCGCATTCTCGTTTCCCATTTGATTGTGGCTGATATTGTTGTTACAGGAATCATTTGAAATCCTGCAATTATTTTTTCACCACGGGTCCCAGAACGGCTGCAGAGAAATACGTATTCTACATCAAAATTTCTTTAAAAGTTTAACTAGAAATTACATGTGTGTTCATCGCAATGAAATTTTGCATCACTTTGTGTTAAGTTTTGAACTGTTAGGTTGCAGACGAAAGCGTGGTATGCACCAGGCCACGATAGTACGTAATAATATACGAGTGTGAAACAAACAAGTGCCGCAGTGAGATAGAGTTCGTCGTCTTCCGTCACATAATCGGATTTCGCGGTTATAAGGAAGAAGGTGGGGTGTAATTCAATTTGGGGTGCAGTACCGTGTGCTATAAACATCACAAACGTCACAGCTTGAACTGAGGCTACTTTAACCGTGTAGAAAACAAGCAGCAGCCACCGAAGTACCACAGGGATAGCCAGCTTGATTTAAACCTCACTGTTGCGAACGTGCGTGGGTTTGAATCTCACATACGAGGACGTTTATCTTATTTTTGTTTATTTTAAAACGAATATTAGGTATACCATGGCGATTCCTACAATATATCTCGCCAAAGAACACCTTGTTTTCATTACAGATTCTTCCTCATAAATAATGTCGATTTTAGAGCAAAATTTTTGTTGCAGTATGATGTGACAAAAATCTATATATATATAATTTGAACTGGTAATGGAAATTACGGGAAAACGGCTGAACGGATTTTAATAAATGACCCCTCATTTTGAAGCTTGGAACTCAAAGTTTTTCGGAAAAATAGTAGTTTTCAGTGAAATGTCAATTTTTCAACATAATTTTCCTATTTTCCAAAATCCATCTGTCGTCAGTTTTGAGAACTAGCTAATTGCATTTCAGAATAAAACAAAACACACACTATAGTAAACAATATTTCACGAAGGCCATGATCTGCAAGAATGCTGACATATTTAGAGCTCAAATTAAATCGGTTATTAAAAACTTAACTTATTAAAAATAATTTACAGGTTCGATTCTGTGGTGTGTAATTTTCTGGGTACAGCTGTGTATTGTATATTAAAAACTACAAAACTTGAGGTGGTTTGATGACATTATTACCATTAGAAATTAAATATTATTGTAGTCAATGCCATGATGTGACTATTTTTCATTAATTATACATATTAATGCCATATTGATGATACGGAAGTGAAACGTTTTGGGGTTATATAAGTAGATGTAGAGAATATCTTAAATTAGATTTTGATTTGTATATTTTACTAAGTGGCAGCTATATAGTATATATAGTATATGTTACTGAAAGCTATAAAACTTACGTAAGATAATAATATTATTAAAAATCAAATATTTTTATAGTTATTAATCAAGTGAGGTTGGGTCTTTTTCATATATTTAATGGCGGTGTGGTGTAGATATTTATATGCGTGGTTCTCTTCAGTATTGGCTCGAGAGAGCGCAAAAAATTACAGTTCCTAAGGAAAGACCAAAAAGTATTACTTACTGATAAAATAAGAGACCCACAAAATTTTGTAATCTCCCGATCATTTCAGCAAGGTCTCTTGGTAGGATAAAATGATTTTACCCTCTACATTTCAAGCTCTACATGCAGCAGCTATACCAAGATGCTATGTCTATTGTTCGAAAGCATAGAAAACCTAACTTTTTTAACTTTCGCCTACAATCCACAATGACCTGAAATAGCTATTGCTTCACTCCCACATGAAAAACCCGCTGATCGTCCTGACATTGTTACTTGCGTTTTCGCGTTGAAACTCAAAAACTGAAGGTGGATAGGTTCAATAAAAAGTATTTGGCATAAAAAATTACATTCAGAGGGAGTATGTTTCATTATTATGGAAGCAAATAACTTTTAAAATTTCTGGTATTCTTCATTGAAAATAAATCTGAAAAATTTTTATGTGAACGTCTAATGAACTTAGTTTGCAGCATTTGCTGCACAAGCCACTAGTAATAGTTGAATACAGACTGTTTTAAGAGCGAACAGAGTCGTAATGCATGGAATGTTAATACATTACACTTATAGACGAGGAGAAAAACCTTCGAAAAGAATATTAAATGTAGCCAAAACTTATGTATTTACAGCCAACTCACAACTGATTATGTCGACGACAGTGTTTTGTTCATTTTTATGTGCTTAGTTACGACGACAATGTTTTGTTCATTTTTATGTAGTTACGACGGCAGTGTTTTGTTCATTTTAATGCAGTTACAAAATAAAAAAAAGTGAAGGTCGAAAGTAGACAAATTTTCAGACCTGTGCTCTCTATTTGTTGATGTCGCAGAAATTGGAACAATTGGCTGCTCTCTCCGCGGACAGTGACCGATGATGGGATGCGCTCCGCGTCTCCTTGACTTCCGAATTTTTAATAGTCCTTGCTGATGGATCACGCTCGGCGGGCTCCGCTTTTTGCGGCGCTGGGCGTCGGATCTCGGCGTCGCCACAAATTTCGGCGGAATCAATAACGTCGAGACATTTCTTGCCTACGACGCCTGACTTCGATTCCGACGGCAGAAAGTATTACGTTCGTGGCTTTCACCGACCAGGTTTCAATTAAATTCCGAATTCGTTGTAGTTTTTACTGGTGGTACCGGGGTTTGAAGCCAGTGACCTAGCTCAGTCGGTAGCAGCGTTTGCCTGAATTTGCTTTCGGGCTTTAGTTCGATTCCCGTTTAGACTGATTACGTGGTAGAGATTTTTCCGATGTTCTCCCCACCGAAAGACGAATGTTAGGTAATTTATTTATTTATTTATTTATTTATTTATTTATTTATTTATTTACTTATCTATTCTGGTGTAGTTAAGGCCATCAGGCCTTCTCTTCCACAACACCAGGAATACAAGTACAATAATATAGAAAAACAGAGAAAAAAATATACTATATACAAAATAAAGCGACACAAAAAATAGAGAGAGAGAAAAAAACACTATAAACAAATTAAAGCCACACAAAAATATACACAGGTTGCAGTCACACAAACTTTAAATCAGTGATTAAGTATCATAATTAATTGTATCCTAACTAATTAACTAACATAAACAAGAAACTTGCGATTTTAATCTAGATTAAAAAAGAAAAAGAAAAAAAAACACAAATCAATACTTCTAGCAATATCTAAAAACATTAACTAAGACAAAATTATCCAATTTAATTTTGAATTGTGATAAAGTCCGGCAGTTCCTGACGTCATTAGGTAACGAATTCCAGAGGCGAGGTATTTCTGCAGTATAGGAAGATGAGTATAAAGACGTTCTATGATGAGGGATAGAAAGAAGTGCTTGATGTCGGTTTCGAAGAGTTGTAAGAAATTGAAAGCGCGATAACAGATAATTGGAAGTAGAAGTATGCATGATTCTAAATAGAAGAGACAGTGAATGTATTGTTCTTCGTTCCTTCAGACGCACCCATGAAAGTAACTGGAGGGAAGGTGTTATATGGTCAAATTTACGAGTATTGCAGATGAATCGTATGCACACATTATGAACACGTTGTAGTCTCTCAGCTAAGAGTGAACTTACATTAGTTAGCAAGGAATCGCAATAATCAAAATGGGGCATTACAAGCGTCTGAATAAGATTCTTTTTTATACTAAGTGGTAGAAATTCTTTTATATGAAACAAGGAGTGAAGTTGAGAAAATATTTTTTTGCAAGTGTGTGTTACTTGAGTGTTCCAATTTGGATCGCTATCCATAAAAATGCCAAGATTTTTAACTGTGTTACTGTATTTGACAATAATCCCATTCAATATTATATGTGGTATAGTACCACTATCAAGAGTGCTTCGTAGAAGATTATGTCCCATGGCGAACCCTTGGTCTGATCTAAAATACCATCTCGCTATCAACAATTTCACAGACTCTAAATAACCGAGTAGTTAAAACATCGTCATTAAAATAAAGAAAATGGGGGTAGGCTGTATTGAAGAGATAGATGCAAGTTGTATCCGTGAATACGTCATCTCTTGGGGTAAGATATTAAAGTACGAAAAAAATGAAGAAATGCACTCGCGTTCAGTAGAAAATGTGTAACTTTATTTATAGCAGGTCGCCATCTGGTATGCATTAATATTAAATATGTCTGTTGCTATAGTAACCGGCTTGCTCTATCTTTGACTACCCGTTCCTTATACGTTTGCTTTTATAATTTGTGCTGTTTTTTTTTTTCAAATTCAAATTTATTCTAAATATATATTTTATATGACATAGTTTACATTAAAGTTACCCGAAATGAGCGTGAAGTCGTACCCGGGTAAATTGGTCCAATAGAGTAAATGTTAGGACTTACGTAAATTTTATGCTGACATCAATAATAATTAAATAATAACACTATTAGGGTAGTAGAGGCGAAAATAATACAAATAAAACAGCAATATCAATTAAATAACAATGGTAATAATAATAATAATAATAATAATAATAATAATAATAATAATAATAGTGTCCAGAAGCTTTTGTCATCTAGTCTGCAGTCAAAAAATCTGAAAGTTAGAATTCATAAAACAGTTATATTACCGGTTGTTCTGTATGGTTGTGAAACTTGGACTCTCACTTTGAGAGAAGAACAGAGATTAAGGGTGTTTCAGAATAAGGTTCTTAGGAAAATATTTGGGGCTAAGAGGGATGAAGTTACAGGAGAATGGAGGAAGTTACACAACGCAGAACTGCACGCATTGTATTCTTCACCTGACATAATTAGGAACATTAAATCCAGACGTTTGAGATGGGCAGGGCATGTAGCACGTATGGGCGAATCTACAAATGCATATAGAGTGTTAGTTGGGAGGTCGGAGGGAAAAAGACCTTTGGGGAGTCCGAGACGTAGATGGGAGGATGATATTAAAATGTATTTGAGGGAGGTGGGATATGATGATAGAGAATGGATTAATCTTGCACAGGATAGGGACGAATGGCGGGCTTATGTGAGGCCGGTAATGAACCTCTGGGTTCCTTAAAAGCCAGTAAGTAAGTACTGTATGAACAGTGATCTCACTAGAGGTTTTGATTTATCTAGAGAAAATCAAAACTCGAGTGGGATTTAATTGACTATTACACGATTAGAAGAAAGTATATAAAGATTAGAAGAAATGAAGTACTCTAATACAAGAAAATATTAATTGACTTACTAAAACACTAAACGATGTTGAAAATGTATTATTGTACCATCTCATCATTACATATATTCCGCTAGATAGCAGTAGCGTGTTATGATTTGCTGTTCTCTTGTTACCAGTTCCTTTGAAGAGGTGGAAAAATTCAAATATCTTGGAGCAACAGTAACAAATATAAATGATACTCGGGAGGAAATTAAACGCAGAATAAATATGGGAAATGCCTGTTTTTATTCGGTTGAGAAGCTTTTATCATCCAGTCTGCTGTAAAAAAATCTGAAAGTTAGAATTTATAAAACAGTTATATTACCGGTTGTTCTTTATGGTTGTGAAACTTGGACTGTCACTTTGAGAGAAGAACATAAGTTAAGAGTGTTTGAGAATAAGATGCTTAAGAAAATATTTGGGGCTAAGAGGGATGAAGTTACAGGAGAATGGAGAAAGTTACACAACACAGAACTGCACGCATTCTATTCTTCACCTGACATAATTAGGAACATTAAATCCAGACGTTTGAGATGGGCAGGGCATGTGGCACGTATGGGCGAATCCAGAAATGCATATAGAATGTTAGTTGGGAGGCCGGAGGGAAAAAGACCTTTAGGGAGGCCGAGACGTAGATGGGAAGATAATATAAAAATGGATTTGAGGGAGGTGGGGTATGATGATAGAGAATGGATTAATCTTGCTCAGGATAGGGACCGATGGCGGACTTATGTGAGGGCGGCAATGAACCTTCGGGTTCCTTAAAAGCCAGTAAGTAAGTAAGTAAGCAAGTAAGTCTGTATGTACATCTATTATCAGGCAGTACATCTCACATGACGATATGTGTCAGAGGAAGAACAATTGTTTGTATGCATCTGAAGTCTGATTAGTATAATGTGTAGCTAGTCAGCGATGTATGCAATGGAGGGGGAAAGGAAGTGGCCACCCTACCCCAGTTTCTCCTGACTTAGTTGCTTTATTAGTGGTGCCATGTTGATATGACTTGTGACGTTCAGACCTATCTTTGGACAGTTGACTTAATAATAATAATAATAATAATAATAATAATAATAATAATAATAATACCCGTAATAATAATACTGTGGCATTATTCTTGGGTGAGTGGTGTAAGTATAAAGTATTTGAAGACATCAATTTGAGTTTGTAAAGTCATTGCTCCATTGAAATAAAACACGATGATGAAACTTTTTTGTGTTTTTCGCTTATATAAACATGAATATAAAAACCATGAATATTTACTTCCAACAGGAAATGAATTTATATGGGTGTAATTACAAATTTAATCTATTTATTGCTCTCGGGTTCATTTTATATTCATCTGAGATCGTTAACAGACACCATGCGAAATGTAACTGAATAACAGAGCCATACCAGTTGCGGTACAGAGAGTTACAGTTTTTGACATTTAAAAGTGGGGATTCCATTAGTTTGTTATAGAAGTGAAAGAGAAATAGCGGAGAAATTTAATAAATTATCTGTAAGAGATCTTTAAATAAGGATATTTCATTATTCTATATCACCACTGGGTAAATAACGACAAATCATTATGATATATCGATATAGAAGTGGATTCATCACCGTTTCTGGGAGAATTTCGAACATATTCCAGATAAACTTTCCTCTTTTACTTGAAAGTTTTGCATACGTTGGAACTCGTGTAAGGAAATCGTTTTAAGTTCATTTTCTATGCATCTATATATATAATTTGAACTGGTAATGGAAATTACGGGAAAACGACTGAACGGATTTTAATGAATGACCCCTCATTTTGAAGCTTGGCATCCAAGGATTTTCAGAAAAATAGCAACTTTCAGTGAAGCGTTAGTTTTCCTACATAATTTTCCTATTTTCCAAAAATCCATCTTTCGTCAGGTTTGAGAACTAATTGCATTTCAGAATAAAACAAAACACACACTACAATAAACAATAGGCTATTACACGAAGGCCATGACCTGCAGGATTGCTGACATATTTAGGGCTCAAATTCAATTGGTTATTAAAAACTTCAAGACTTACTAAAAATAATTTACAGGTATGATTCTGCGGTGTGTAATTTTCTGAGTACAGCTGTGTATTGGATATTAAAATAATCAAATATTTTTACAGTTATTGATCAAGTGGGGTTGGATCTTTTTCATATACTTAATGGCGGTGTGGGGTAAATATTAAATGCGTCATTCTCTTCAGTATTGGCTCGAGAGAGCGCAAAAATTACAGTTCCTAAGGAAAGATGGTATTATTTACTGATAAAATAAGAGGCCTACAAAATTTTGTAGTCTCCCGATCATTTCAGCAAGATCTCTTAGCAGGATAAAAAGATTTTACCCTCTACATTTCAAGCTCTACATGCAGCAGCTATACCAAGATGCTATGTCTATTGTTCGAAAGCATAGCAAACTTGACTTTTTTTATTTAACTTTCACCTACAATCCACAATGACCTGAAGTAGCTATTGCTTTACTCCCACATGAAAAACCCACTGATCATCCTGACATTGTTACTTGCGTTTTCGCGTTGAAACTCAAAAACTGAAGGTGGATAGGTTCAAGAAAAAGTATTTGCATTAAAAAAACCATTCAGAGGGAGTATGTTTCATTATTATGGAAGCAAATAACTTTCAAAATGTATGGTATTTTTTCATTGAAAATAAATCTGAAAAAAAAAAAAAATTATTTGAACATCAAATGAACTTAGTTTGCAGCATTTGCTACACAAGCCACTACTTATTAATTGAAATTGAACCTTATATTTTGTCTTATTGTGGGCGTTAACACAATCTATGTTAACTATATGTGGTTGCTAGGTTACGAAATTGTGATACTAAAACAGACATAAGCAAATCGCTGTTAAATTCATTTTATGTGCATTATTAATTACAATTTAACCTTAGAGTCAGTCTTGTTATGTTAACTACATGTCGTTGCTAGGTTACGAAATTGTGATACTAAAATTGACATAAGCAAATCGCTGTTAAGTTGTGGGTGTGTGTCGTTATTGTTGAGTTCCCACGTTGGACGCCATTTGAGGGTGAGTGGTTATTGTGACCACACGTTGGGCGCCATTTGAGGGTGGGTGCGTCTCGATGTTGCGTGAGATTCACTCAGGGTAGCCGAGGTACGGTTGTGGTGCAGGTTGATGTCGGGAATAATACCAAGCCGGCTACTTAAATAAAAGGCAGCGTAAACTTCAAAACTATAAGTTTATTGTCGTATCCACTTGGTAAACCCTAGAATATGTATTTCCGGCTGACATATAATTCAATCGTTGGTCGCACTTCTGTATCGACTCTATGGCGGCTCTGAATAAGCTCTATCCGATACTACAAATTCAATACTCTGTCCCGTACACTATGACACGAAGCGAAATAGTAGTCCTGTCGACACCAAACGAAGTAGTTATTCTGCCCTGTATGTAGGGCCGCCGACACGATGTAAAGTTGTTTTGATGATCTCCGCTCCGAAGCGGAATAGTAGTCGTCCTCTCCGCTCCCCGTCACCCTTATTTATAAAAACCTATCCTACGCTAAAACTAACTATCCTATTGGTTAAAAACTACGTCACTAACTGGCCTAAAATCTATTCCCTATTGGTCCAAAGTGACCTCATAAGCTGGACCAAGATCTCTTCTTATTGGGCGCGAAATATGTCATCTCTAAATTTAAACTTTGGATTTCCCATAACATCTAATTAGTTTGTATATCTCACAAGAATACCCGTTCTTTGGAAAACCCAAGCTTGGCAGTATCTTTCCCACGGGTCCAGTCTAACTCCGGCTTTTATGCTTCATCGAGTCTATACGAAACCCCGCTCAAGGTGGCCCTAAATCTGTCCGATGCTGACAAGTGACGAAACACCTGTGTGAGGAAGCTAATTCTAACGAAGTCGCCAGAACATCCCCGCGAATAAATGTAATAAAAATATGGAGATATCACTTCGCTAATAAATCGGTCTCTCCCTCTCCTAATTACTGCTTCAAAGTTCATTTTATGTGCATTACTAATTACAATTGAGCTTTAGAGTCAGTCTTGTTATGTTAACTACATGTGGTTGCTACGATACGAAATTGTGATAGTACTAAATCTGACAAGAGAAAATCGGTATTAATTTCGTTTGATGCGCATAATTAATTACAATTGAAAGTGCCCCCGTTCTGTGATGTGGTTGCAGTCCCGCTCGTCGTCGCTGTACTGCGGGTGTCGTTCTGTCATTAGCTGCAATTAAAGCTCCCGTAGTGTCGAACTTGTTTTTTTCGCAGCGGTTTGTTGTTGAATTAGCGATCGTGGGAATTTCACAGAGGTGCAAGCGGGCTCTCTCGACAATTATTGCGTCTGGACAGTGTGTCCGAATTTAGACTGGAATTATCTCCCAATTTCCAACGAAATTCCCACCAATCTAACACCTGGGACAAGTTTCGTGGATCAGAGAGGGTTTGTTCCAGGATCCGGGTTGAGTGTCTTATCGCGGACTGTCCTGCTTTCGATGCTGGTTGTTCCCTCAGTTCCTCAAATTTTGATAAAAAATATTGTGGTCATATATATAGAATAATCGTAACATTTCTCACATTTTCTTTTTAGTATCCCTTTAATCTTGTCAACTGATTTTTCATCTTCCTCTCCGTCTTCACCCCCTATTTTACGTTCATAGAAAAATATATGCGTAATGCTAAAACAAGTACAGGGAAATCATTTTATTTTTACTAACATTTTTAATATTAACTTGCCTATACCTCTGGATCAACGCCGTTTGCTACCCCCTTCCACGACTGGAGTTCCATGATACTGGCGTAATATACAAACAAATCACTTTACTAGGTATAGGAGGGAAGAAAAGTAGTTCCTCCATTTACGTAAACTAGGAAATATCGCGATTTTGAGTTTGATAATTTTCATTAGGTTTTTGTTTAATCAAAATACAGTGCAGTATTAACAATGAGTGTTTTTACTCACGAACTGAGCTGTCCATGCGGACGTATTCATTATGCAGTGTATATTATACTGTCTACAGCACATTAGCGTACAATATAGAGAATGAAGTTAAATTGAAAAATAATCATAATATGGATATTTAAACACATTTTTCAAAATATTCATTTCGATACAGGCTTCAGTTCTTTTGTGCATATTATTGCACTATAGACTATTGTACCTACAGTAATTCCAATTACCAGTTTCGTCCTTCGTACTAGTAACTCATGTTGAAATAATTCTGTACCTACTCTATAAAAGAATACCTTACGTACTGTAAATTCAATCTTCACTTCTGCCCGATCCGAAAAGATAAAATTACTCAGAAATCCTATTTACTGTTCGTGCAAGTGGTTATGTCGCACAATCGTACAAAGGGGAGAAATCACGTGACAGTTAATTACTTAACGAGGCCCTTTTCTTTAAGTTATTTTAAAGAGTTGTATAATATTACGTAGACGTCCAATTCCTAACAGAAATTAATGTTCTCAGAAAAGAGCTAAGACAGCCCAGCCACTAGCTGGCGAATAAAAGCTGGTGGGGGAAACCGGGATACTACGTAGGCAAATGGACGACAGTACCTGTGCGAAAATGATTCAATATTGAAAGCTCTTTCGTCACTGGAAAACGCGGACATATTTTTGGAACGTACTGTTTACTGTCACCGTAAGGCTACTATGACTGTATATACGGTCTTGGATCTGTGTGGAAGACGGTTGAACTTCATTAGTAGAAGGGGTGGGAGTGAAGTACATTAAAAAACTCAGGTACAATAAAAATTGAAGTAAAAATAAAATAATGTCCCTGTACAAAGTAGGATTTAAATGATGCAATCTAGAGCTTGGCAAAAAAAAAAAAAAAAAACCGGACTGACCTTTGTAGCTGATTTCAGAGCCTTGTTCACTCCAGAGCACGATAGACTGGTAACTAAGACTTTCGTGGTTCGAATCCTGCCTGGGAATGAAATTTTTTTTTGTTCCTTTTTCAGATTTATTCCCAATACTTTTCGATTGCTGGTAAAATTCATGTTCTGTGAATAATAAGTTAATTAAGTAGTAAAATATCGCTGCAATCGAAAAGTGTTGGGAATAAATTTGAATAAGGAACAAAAAAAAAAGTTTCCTTCCCAGGCAGGATTCGAACCACGAAAGTCTTAGTTACCAGTGTATCGTGCTCTGGAGTGAAAAAGGCTCTGAAATGAGCTACAAGGGTCGGCACGGTTTCTTTTGCCACTCCTGTTCATAGTTTCGCGTAGCGTTGAAGATATGCTAAGGAAAATTAATAATTTAGCAAAAGAAATAAAAAAGGAGCATATAAAAACCCATTGCGCTACAGCCCTTTGTAGGGCCAAGACCAACCAGGCGGCTGCTGGTCTCACGTCCACATGCAGAAGCAGAGGTGGACGATCATCCAATCTGAATCGTGTGGTTAGCACGATGATCCCCCAGCCGTTATAGCTGGTTTGCGAGACCGGATTTCGCTACCTATCGTAGCTCTCAAAGTGCATCACGTTGCTGGGTGGGCACCGGTCCCATAAGCTGGCCGAAATTTTATGAGAAAATTTCTTCCCCCATGAGGACTCGAACCAGCGCGCATTCCGTAACGCGAGTCCTAGGCAGGATGCCTTAGACTACAAAAAAATCTTCTCAACCGAATAATAACAGGCATTTCCCATATTTATTCTGCGTTTAATTTCCTCCCGAGTGTCATTTATATGTGTTACTGTTGCTCCAAGATATTTGAATTTTTCCACCTCTTCAAAGGATAAATTTCCAATTTTTATATTTCCATTTCGTACAATATTCTGGTCACGAGGCATAATCATATACTTTGTCTTTTTGGGATTTACTTCCAAACCTATCTCTTTACTTGCTTCAAGTAAAATTCCCGTGTTTTCCCTAATCGTTTGTGGATTTTCTCCTGATGTATTCACGTCATCCGCATAGACAAGCAGCTGATGTAACCCGTTCAATTCCAAACACTCTCTGTTATCCTGGACTTTCCTAATGGCATACTCTAGAGCAAAGTTAAAAAGTAAAGGTGATAGTGCATCTCCTTCCTTTAGCCCGCAGTGAATTGGAAAAGCATCAGATAGAAACTGACCTATACGAACTCTGCTGTACGTTTCACTGAGACACATTTTAATTAGAAACTGTATTTCAACACTTTTAATTTTATTTTGTGTTTCTTGTGATTACTGGAGCAGTAAGTGTAGTTTGTGGACACCCTGTAGGTTTTCGCAGTCCATTCAGGATGTTAGCAGCCGCCACAAGCGAGTCTCGTGTGTCGACTATTTGGAATCGACTTTCTATCCCATCGACTACAAGTTACTGCAGCCGTGGAAGTCTTTGCAGAATAGCTGACGGTCGGTCCCCGTCTGTAATGGCGTACATAACTCTGCAGCTTCATTCCTCTCACATACGCGATAGTTCCCGTCCAATTGTCTTCCAGTTCTCGTTACTTTTCAACCAGATAAGCAATTCAGACACGATAAGATTGTCTTATGGCGAGAATAGAGCAGCGATGAAATGAAAATTGCAGAAAATATTGGCAATAGACGGCTTTGGCTAAGATAAAAGAGTAACTGATGGTTATTTAACGTAGCTCTTCAGGTACTGAAGCCATTTAGTGACAGTGACATAATATGGTGACAATGGATCAATGGTAGAATTAAATATGGATAAATTTCATGAACAATTTTATTAACTCTAAATTGACAGAACTGTATTTCTGATAAGCTGGAAGCCGGAAGGTCGTGAGTTCGATTCCTGATGGAGTCGTTGATTTTTCCATTGATGTAATCCTTTTTGCTGCTGGCGTTTACTTAGTGTCTAAGAGAAATTAGTAGCAGGGACATTTCCTGGGTGATAAAAGCGGCGGGCATCCCTACTGCCATTAATGCCGTTTGTCTGTAAAGGTGGGAGCGTTAACCTCTCGCCACCCTCTAGGACGATTTGGCCTGTCTTGGGTTGACTTTTCCTCTATCTTTACTTGCCAATGTATTGAAACACGTTGGACAGAAGAGAAACAATAAAGGTAATATCTACATTATATAATTGTATGATATTATAGTATTTTGTTGTTTTGTTTAAATGCAATTTTTCTTACTATTTCTTTTCTGCTATTTAATTAAAATCACAGCAATATTTAAATTTAAATATTGTCACTGATTAACATTATAACTTGTTTACTGTCTTCATTCATTCATTCATTCATTCATTCATTCATTATGTTCTGCCCAAGGGCAGGTATTTCACTGCAAACCCAGTATTCTCCAATCTTTCCTATTTTCTGCCTTCCTCTTAGTCTCCTCATATGATCCATATATCTTAATGTCGTCTATCATCTGATATCTTCTTCTGCCCCGAACTCCCTTTACTGTGTCAGTATTATAAAAATTATCTGGCTGACTAGTTTCGATGTGGTATGCGTCATTGTCCGAATATTGCATAGGATACTTTGTCAATTAAAGGACTGATTTTGGAAGAAGTTTCAATTCCTATAAATAATACATACAATAAATAAATGAATGAATGAATGAATAAATAAATAAGTGAATAAATGAATAAGTGGATAGGTGAATAAGTGAATAAGTAAATAAATGAATAAATAAATAAATACATAAATGAATGAATAACTAATTAAATAAATAAATAAGTACATAAATGAATACATCAATATATAAATGAATATATAATTGAATACATGAATAAATATATGAATAAATGAGTAAATAACTAAATAACTCGTAAATAAATAAATAAATAAATACATAAATAAGTATATAATTAAATAAATGGATACATTAATAAATACAAGAATGAATGAATAAGTGAATGAATGACTAAATAAAGAAATACATAAATAAATGAATACATTAATATATAAGTGAATACATGAATATATAAATGAATAGAGGAATAAATACATGAATGAATGAATAAATGAGTAAATAGGTAATAAATAAATACATAAATAAAAGTATATAAATAGAAAAAACAAATAAGTAAATAGCCTAAATAAAAAATTAAATTAAAAATAAATGAATGAATATATGAATAATAAAATAAACAAATACTGAAAGTAAATAAATAAATAAATAAATGAGTACATAAATAAATAAATGAAAACATTAATAAATAAATGAATAATTGAATAAGTATATGAATGAATAAATAAATAAATAAATAACTAATAAGTAAATAAATAAAATATGTGTTATCAAAAACAAATAAAAATAGCCTAAATAAAAAATGAATGAATAAGTAAATGAATGAATAAGTAAATGAATAAATAAATAAATACATACATAAATGAATGAGTAATTATTTAAATAAATACGTACATAAATAAATGAATCCATTAATATATAAATGACTATAATAATAATAATAATAATAATAATAATGATTTATTTTAGCTGGCAGAGTTAAGGCCGTAAGGCCTTCTCTTCCACTCAACCAGCAAAAAGTATATAATAATAATAATAATAATAATAATAATAGTAATAATAATAATAATGTTTTATTTTCGCTGGCAGAGTTAAGGCCATAAGGCCTTCTCTTCCACTCAACCAGCCTTAATCAATACAATACATAAATTTAAATTACAAATATTTTCACTACACTTAAAAGGTTCTCCAGCAATAATCTTCACTACACATTTATTTAAATTTAGATAAATCTATAAGGTAAAGTAGTAACTTAATTTATGAGCTAATTTAATTCAATGAATTGTAATTAATTTAATATTTGAGATAGCTAGTAATATATATATATATATATATATATATATATATATATATACATATGCATGAACTTACAAAGAATTCAACAATTTGATTTATATGAGAGTTACATGTATACAAGAGTTATTTACGAATTAAACAACAAAATACTATGAACTATTAATTAAACACTGAAATAAACTGTGTAGCAGAATTAAGCTAAAATACATAGAATGTTAATATATTTCAAATAATATTAGATAATAGAAAGAGATTATTATGAGACAATTTTGAAAATACAGCACTATCAGGAGGATGTCTAAAGAAAGAAGTAACAATGTAGTCAGTGATAGTTTAAATCAGTATGATTGGAGTGAAATGCTAATAAGGTTATCTTTTAAGCTGTTTTTAAAGGTGTTTGTTGTCTTGCAGTCCCTAATACTTTGTGACAAGGAATTCCATTGACGCGAGGTGGATACTGTAAAAGATGATGACTATATGAATATATGAATAATTACATGAATGAATGAATGAATGAATAAGTGGGTTAATAACTAAGTAAATAAATATACAAGCAAATAAGTACTTAAGTGAATGAATTAATGAATAAATAAATAAATAAATAAGTGGGTGAGTGAAGGAACAAAAGAGTAAATTAATAACATAACGAATGACTAAATGAATGAAAGAAGAATAAATAAATAACAATGGATATAAATGAATAAATAAATACATAAATGAATGAATAACTAAATAAATAAGTACATAAATGAATACATCAATATATAAATGAATAAATTAATATATGATTGAATACGTGAATAAATACATGAATAAATGAGTTAATAACTAAATAACTCGTAAATAAATAAATACATAAATAAGTATATAAATAAATAAATGGATACATTAATAAATACAAGAATGAATGAATAAGTGAATGAATGACTAAATAAGTAATAAATAAATACATAAATAAATGAATACATTAATATATAAGTGAATACATGAATATACAAATGAATAGAGGAATAAATACATGAATGAATAAATGAGTAAATAAGTAATAAATAAATACATAAATAAAAATATATAAATAGAAAAAACAAATAAATAAAGAGCCTAAATAAAAAATTAAATTAAAAATAAATGAATGAATATATTAATAAAAAAATAAATAAATACTGAAAGTAAATAAATAAATATATGAATACATTAATAAATAAATGAAAACATTAATAAATAAATGAATAATTGAATAATTAATTAATCCATTAATATATAAATGACTATATGAATATATGAATAATTACATGAATGAATAAGTGGGTTAATAACTAAGTAAGTAAATATATAAATAAATAAGTACTTAAGTGAATGAATTAATGAATAAATAAATAAATAAGTGGGTGAGTGAACGAACAAAAGAGTAAATTAATAAAATAACGAATGACTAAATGAATGAAAGAAGAATAAATAAATAACAATGGATATAAATGAATAAATGCACGATATGAACACAATAAATAAATGAACAAATAACCAAATAAATAAATGAAGAAATAAATAAATTATTAAAGAATAAATTGTCTGCGTTTTACATGGATACACACGAAAACGCTTGTGTGGCCCTCGATGAACTGTCTTTGGTGGTGCGTTGGACTGTCTTGATGCTTGAAGAATGGATTTGCCTGGACTTGTCTAAAACACCGTCCGAATTTCTTTCACTGTGTGTCTACAACCCCTTCACGTGATGCCCACAACGCTTTCGGTCGCTAGGAACATCTCCAAACGCCCTGTCATTGTTTATCTATCAGGCACATCTCCTCGGTATGTTCGTCGTTATTCCCTTTGCACCAAAATTATTGATTTCGCGCTGCCCACATCCTTTAGTTGCTCAGAGCATTTTCCTTTCTCCGACATTGTCCACGCTCATAATTACGTCAGCATCGCTACGTGTCTGCGAATCCGGGGCTGCTTCCATTCTAACATACACGCGCTTCAAGATAATATGTTTGTCACTGAAAAGTCTACAGTTGTCAAAAAAAAAGTGGCCGTCCTCGTGAACAGCGAATATTTTCTAAGTCCACTTCGGGTCACGGCGATGTTACACGATGCATGTGCTAGTAGAAGCAGTTCCGGAACTATGGAATTATTCCACATCTACTTCTCCGCCTCCCCAAAGGTCTTTTTCCCTCCCGCCTCCCAACTGACACTCTATATGCATTTCTGGATTCGCCCATACGTACTACATGCCCTGCCCATCTCAAACGTCTGGATTTAATGTTCCTAATTATGTCAGGTGAAGAATACAATGCGTGCAGTTCTGTGTTGTGTAACTTTCTCCATTATCCTGTAACTTCATCCCTCTTAGCCCCAAATATTTTTCTAAGAACCTTATTCTCAAACACCCTTAATCTCTGTTCCTCTCTCAAAGTGAGAGTCCAAGTTTCACAACCATACAGAACAACCGGTAATATAACTGTTTTATAAATTCTAATTTTCAGATTTTTTGACAGCAGACTGGATGACAAAATCTTCTCAACCGAATAATAACAGGCATTTCCCATATTTATTCTGTGTTTAATTTCCTCCCGAGTGTCATTTATATTTGTTACTGTTGCTCCAAGATATTTGAATTTTTCCACCTCTTCAAAGGATAAATCTCCAATTTTTATAGTTGCATTTCGTACAATATAATCATATTCTTAGTCTTTTCGGGATTTACTTCCAACCCTATCTCTTTACTTGCTTCAAGTAAAATTCCCATGTTTTCCCTAATCGTTTGTGAATTTTCTCCTAACATATTCACGTCATCCGCATAGACAAGCAGCTGATGTAACCCGTTCAATTCCAAACCCTCTCTGTTATCCTGGACTTTCCTAATGGCATATTCTAGAGCAAAGTTAAAAAGTAAAGGTGATAATGCATCTCCCTGCTTTAGCCCGCAGTGAATTGGAAACGCATCTGACAAAAACTGGCCTATACGGACTCTGCTGTAAGTTTCACTAAGACACATTTTAATTAATCGAACTAGTTTCCTGGGAATACCAAATTCAATAAGAATATTATATAAAACTTCTCTCTTAACCGAGTCATACGCCTTTTAGAAATCTATGAATAACTGATGTACTGTACCCTTATAAACTTTTATATGTATGTAAACTTGAATGGAGATTTCAAATATGTAAAATTTAATATAGGATGCCATTTAGAAAAAGGTATTATTTTTTGCCACACCCTGTACACGAATCAATACTTTTGTGAGACCAAATCCGTAAGTTTTATTTAGATATCTCCAACAACTTTTTTTTTGATAATTTTTTTTTAAATATATATAAATTGTTATTAGCAATATTCCATATTTAATTAACACACTGTAGAATACTTTCATCTCTCACTTTAGTATTTTCTTCATTGGGGCCCATTTTCACTCTATTGCATTCATTTGTACGACATTAATTATGTCAAACTTGAGACAGAATCCCAGCTAATCCAGTGTATGTATTATGAGCAGTGATTATTTTTAACACCGTTTTGATTTTGATACAGAGAGAGCTTCATTAGGGTCACATCAGCTGCACTGCAGCTATAATTCCAGCCCTGCGTCACACATGTTGCAGCGAGCGAGCTGACAACTTACCATTCATTACCCTCTCGCATCTGTTTATCCAGATCCTTGTCTTCTGCACTCATCTTGCCCATCATCAAACAAGATATCTTCCACTTTCTCATTAGCCGGGAAATATCGAACTTGTCTGACGCTGTAAAATATCTAATCAGGGATTTTTTAATGAAATAAATATTTTCAATTTGCAGCCACGTTGGTGTGGTTGCTAGAGCGCTGGACTTATAATCCTGTGGTCCCAGGTTCGATCCCAGGCGTACCTCCGATTTATGACTTGAGTTGGGCAAGCCAGTGGTTCAAGGTTTTCTTTGCGGTAACTCCAGATTTCATCTAAATATTTATATATAAGAATTTCCTTCATTCACTATCTTTTTTGGAATTAGGAATATTTTTCACAATAAATATTATGGTCTCATCAAACAAGTGAGATTCAACAATGTTTTATTTTGTAGCAGTTTGCTTCATAATAAATAAATAAATAAATAAATAAATAAATAAATAAATAAATAAATAAATAAATAATTAATTAATTAGTAAATAAATTAATTAGTAAATAAATAAATTATTAAATAAATTAGTAAATAAATAAATTATTAAATAAATTAATAAGTAAATAAATTAATAAGTAAATAAATAAATAAATAAATTAATAAACAAATAAATAAATAAATTAATAAATTAATAAACAAATAAATTAATTAATTAATTAATCAATAAACCAATTAATGAATAAATTAATTAAGCAAAAATTAATTAATCAATAAATTAATTAATCAATAAATAAATAAATAAATAAATAAATAAATAAATAAATTAATTAATAAGTTAATAAGTAAAGAAACAAACAAACAAGTAACAAAGTAAGTAAACAAGTAAATAAATACATAAATAAAAATAAATAAATACATAAATAAAGATAAATACATAAATAAAGATAAATACATAAATAAAAATAAATAAATATATAAATAAAAATAAATAAATACATAAATAAAATAAATAAATACATACATAAATAAAAATAAATAAATACATACATAAATAAAAATAAATAAATACATACATAAATAAATAAAAATAAATAAATAAATACATAAATAACAACAATTAAATAAATAGATAAATAACAATAAATAAATAAATAGAAAAATAAATAAATACATAAATAAATAAATAAATAATTAACTGTGCTGCCCAAGGGCAGATGTTTCACTGCAAACCCAGCATTCTCCAATATTATCTATTTTCTGCCTTCCTCTCTGTCTCCTCATATGATCCATATATCTTAATGTCGTCTATCATCTGATATCTTCTTCTGCCTCGAACATTTCCCGTTCACCATTCCTTCCAGTACATCCTTCAGTAGGCAGTTTCTTCCCAGCCAGTGACCCAACCAATTGCTTCTTCTCTTCCTGATCAGTTTCAGCATCATTATTTCTTCACCCACTCTTTCCAACACAGCTTCATTTCTTATTCTGTCTGTCCACTTCACACACTCCATTCTTCTCCATATCCATATTTCAAATGCTTCTATTCGCTTCCCTTCACTTCCTCGTAATGCCCACGTTTCTGCATCATACAATGCCACACTCCACACAAAGCACTTCACTAGTCTCTTCCTTAGTTATTTCTCCAGAGGTCCGCAGAAGATGTTCCTTTTCCTATTAAAAGCTTCCTTTGCCATTGCTATCCTCCTTTTGACTTCCTGGCAGCAGCTCATGTTACTGCTTATAGTACACCCCAAGTATTTGAAGCTGTCCACTTGCTCTACTACCTCATTTAGAATTCGCAAGTTTACTTTCTTTATTTTTCTTCCTATAACCATGGTCTTCCTCTTGTTTGCATTTATCTTCATCCCATACTGCTCACAGCTGTCATTTAGCTCCAGTAGCATATCCCTTAGTATCATCTCGTCTTGTACTAACAAAGCCAAGTCATCAGCAAATCTTACTTTTTCTTCTTCTTCTGCTTCATAGTATGAATAGTTACTAACAATGTTGACGATTAATATTTGTAATAAAATAGTACTCGATATTCTCAGTTTTGTTTTTTCAGTCTTTGATTTTTAAATTCGGAAAAAGCATATGTCCAAGAATCTCTTTCTATACAGTTGGACACATTAGTGATAAAAAGGATGTACTGGTATTATAAGGGACATACGAGAACCCTAAATATTGCCCCTTATATGGGGAGTCGATGCCACCCGCAAACCATGCTTTCGTTAGAAAACTCTTTTCCTTATTCTTGGCTAAGGTTATGTTTCTACTACAACATTGATCAAATGGAATGCGCAACATATAGTTATTTTGCCAGCAGATCATCCTTATTTGTTTTTATATTTTAAGAGGTTATGTGCATCTCAGCATTTCCTGAAAGAAATCTCTCAGCCATCCAGGATTTCGTCTATTTATATAGGCGTATCTATACTAATAATAAATCTATAGCCGAAATTTTTCTGGTAATTTTCGATTTTCCAAAAATAATTGGTCCTAACATGTATAATTAACCACCTTGAAACCGAAAATAGCTTTTTTTGAAAATTTTGTTTGTATGTATGTTTGTTACCTTTTCACGCGATAATGGCTGAACGGATTTCAATTAAAATTGGAACATAAATTAAGTTCGTTGTAACTTAGATTTTAGGCTATATGGCATTCAAAATACAGTATTTTAAAGGGGGGTTATAAGGAGGCCTGAATTAAATAAATCGAAATATCTCGTTTATTATAGATTTTTGTGAAAAATGTTACATAACAAAAGTTTCTTCACAAATCATTTGCGATAAGTTTTATTGTTTGAAAAATTTTGATAGGACTGATATTTAATGAGATAAATGAGTTTAAAAATTAAAATAACTGCCATCTAAGGCCGTGTAATGAAATAAAAAAAAATGACTTCGTCTATAAGGGGCCTTGGACAACAACAATCGAAAGCTATGAAAGATAGCCTACAGAGAATGTTTCTGTGTTTGTACGAAGTAATATCGGAAGCTAAATTAACCGATTTGTGTAATTAATTATTATTTCACCATTGGAAAGTGTAGTGTCACTAGATGGACATAATGCTATAATGTTATTACAGTAACTTCTGATATAATATAATACTGTATAATATAATTTAAGTTATTTGAAGGGTTTACAACCATTGTGGGCCAAGCGTCATTTACTGAATACGTAGAAAACAAGGGTTAAAATTAAGTTATTACCATAATTCATGGAAACATATAGCAAGTAAAATAAAATATACACATTAAATCTAAATGATGTCAATCTTCATTAAACTATGGTTGCATGTAATAAAAATTAAGAAACATGTTAAAGGAATTGTCATTGCACTAAATGAGTGTCTCTGGACCAAAATGATCGCATTTTAATTATCTGGATGCAATTTAAATTATGTAACATATTAAACGATTTATCCTTCTATCAAACACGAATGTTCCCTGGATCAAACGTCCTATTTTAATTATGTAATTACTTTATATTTATTTCTAACAGGTGCAGCGGAGCGCACGGGTACGGCTAGTTAATTGATAATTGAATATTGTATTTCGATGCTTTTTTATTTCTTTATTTATAACTTTGTACAAGGGGGCCGTGTTAAAAACAGTTGCTGTAGATCTGTGATTTCGGTATCCATGGACACGGAAAAGATTCACATGAAACGTTTTTTAACGTGTAACAAGATACGTTGCAGAATTTTGATCGAGAAATCATCTCAAATACTTTATACTGGTAAGTAAACGCTACTTAAGTGGGGACACAAAATTCAATATTTCAAGCTATTATTTACTCCATAAAATTCTCGATAACTGACTACAAAAAAACCGAAGTAAATAAAAACAATTGAAAGTAGCCTAAATGGGATGTATCCTCAATCGTTGCAAGGCTCTTTTACACAAGCATCTGGTTGCTTAGCAACACCAGCTGTTTAATAGCTCGGAAACTGATGTTTCTTTTCTTTTATCATGTGTTTAAATGCCGTTCACGTTGTGGTAGGATTTGCTGAGAGTGGGGTTATTCAATGCAAGCTATTAGTGGGGTGGGTGGACTCAATAGGGATGAAATGATAGGAGAGAGGAGAAACTAGCACCATTATGACGGTCAAGGGTTCGAAATTCGTTTAGGATATGGCGGATATTTTTCAGTATTTACTGTATTACAACCATAATTTTACAGTAAGGTAAACC